>NC_063192.1:10430111-10550111 GCF_017589495.1 Alosa alosa
CTGACTGAGGAGGTGGTTGTGTGGTCTGTTCACTCAGATGACGAGGTAACGGTGGGGAAGTTCTATGCCACCTTCCTGATACAGGACTACTTCAGGAAATTCAAGAAACGCAAAGAGCAAGGGCTTGTGGGACTCCATCCGGCCCGACTCAACACTGCCATCGCACTGCAGGTGAGACCCCAGTAATAATGATGACACTCCAAGTGTGTCTGTGTGTGTGATACTGTGTGTGTGTGTGTGTGTGTCTGTGTGTGTGTGATACTGTGTGTGTCTCTGTGTGTGTGTGTGTGTGTGTGTGTCTGTGTGTCTGTGTGTCTGTGTGTGGATATATATTATTATGGTCTTTTTCTTCCCCCATCGTCGACTTCAAGGCAGCACTGCCTGTAAGGAGCTAGGGTTAGGCAAGATTTAGGGTTAGGGCTAAGGTTACGGAAGGCAGCGCTGCCTTGAAGTCTATGGTGGGGGCCAAAAAGACCATTCTAAAATGGATAGTTCCGATCCTTGTTTATGATTGGTTGAATCGCGTTCGATGCCGTTGTAAAATCCAGCACAAACATACACCTTGACCACATTTCATTCTATATTACTGCACTACCACAACTTGATACAAAATAGAGTAACTGCATCTCAATGTTTTTTGGCAACCTTTCTGATTGAGGAAAAATATGAGGAAGAATGATTATATATGAATATGTTGTTACATTTCTCGTTGCTGTGCCTTTATTTTATGAAATCTTGCCAGATATATGTAGTAACCGTTTTAGAAAATCAATAAGCCACTTGAGTCCATAGGTTACACTGATTTTAGAACAGCTGAGGGGGGATTTAGGCACTCTGCTTGCTCGTCGTGCCTAACAACACCCCATAGCTGTTCTAAAATCAGTGTAACCTATGGCCTCTCTTATTGCTTAATCAAGCGTGTTTGTTTGTTTGTGTGTCCAGCATGTGACTCATTGAGCATATTCCTCAGAATTCAATTATCCTTCCACTTCACTTCCAGCTACAAAGAACCCCAGCAGCTCAGGTGTCAGCACAACCAGACAGTGTTAACCAATCACAGACCATTCCCATCAGACCACATCAAGGTTAGCTAGAAATAAGGAGTGGACTTTTCAATGTAAGTGTAGGACAAACAAAACTGAATGATCTCACCATCATAAACTAATGGTTTCAATGAAGTGATCCTATTTGCATACCACCTCTTCCCAAGAGGTGTTTATCTATGTGTGTTTGTATTTAGCTGGAAGTGAAGTGGCAGTATAATAGAGGAATAGTCTGAGGAATATGTTATAAATGGATATTTGCCAAGGGTATGAATAATTGTGGTTGTGTGACAGTAGACAGTAATGCTGTGACTATGTCCCTTACAGGCTGGCCTGCGCACACTGCATGATATTGGGCCCGAGATTCGGCGTGCCATATCATGTGACCTGCAGGACGAGGATGCAAACGTGGAAGAAGAGGACGAGATCTACAGGGTAATGTGTATTACGTCAATCAAGGCCTCCTTAGACTGGGACTGAGACTAGGACTAAGAGAGTACTGAGGTGGGCTCTGCCTTATGGAGTTAAGGACATAATGACCCCAAAAAAAAAAAAAAAAAAAAAAGATAGATAGAGTTTAAGAAAAGCATATTTCACCGAGCTGTCTAACTGACCGTATAGTCCACTGTCTAGACCAGAGCTGTTTATCTGATCGTATATACACGGCTCCCAGAGCGCTCTACTGATATACCCTCTGACTGAAAAAAAAAGAACATGCTCAAATAGTGTTAGGTACATCTCTGAAACTATTTGATATCTTCATGTTTTGACAAGCAGATACAGATCAATGACCAAGCACAGCCACATTACATCAACAGAGACTTCTTCTAGCATTCCTGTCCTCTGTGTGGGTTTATGACAGTGCAGGAATGTAGTTCACAGACACACACACACACACACACACACACACACACACACACACACACACACACACACACACACACACACACACACACACACACACACACACACAACGAGAGAGAGAGTGAACTGTAGGTTGTGCATTAGGGAAAAGATGGACTAGCAATCATTATTAAAACACAAAGCATTATAAAACACAAAATGACAACCAAACGCATGCACACAGCACACATTTTCTCCCTTTCCCCCAGCACATGCAATATGCACTGCACACACACACACCCAGAGGCCTGAAGTCATTTCTTAATACCAATAATTGCCTGTCTACTTTCCACTGTCCTGTCAATAAAGGCTCTAAAGACCCAAATTAAATCTTTAAATAATTATTAAATTAAAAATTAAAAATTAATTTATTAGGGCTGTCAATCAATTAAAAAATGAATTTATCAAATTAATTACATACTCTGTGATTAATTAATCTAAATTAATCACATATATAATTTTTGCTGTGAAAGTATTTTAAATATTTAAATTCAAATGAATCATTGAATAATCAGCATTAGTGACATTAAAGTTCAAAAACTCTTTTATTATTATTTTCACTGTTCAAATAATGTTCATAATAATCTATGATATGACCTAATATGCTGAGGAAATAAATTCATAAGTGCTTCCACATACAAGGCATTTCAGGCCACACCTGAAGACACAATGAAAATAAATTAACACTCCCCTCAATGTCAACACTATTTCTCTTTTGACAAACTCTGGTGATATGCAAATTCCTTGCTGCACACATTGCAGAGGACTTTATTTTAATCAACACTTTATTTTTATCAACACCATCAGACCGTTTTTTAAAAGCAAATGTTCCAATCTATGATCTAGGCAGCACATTTTCTTTTCTCTCCTTCATTTTACAGGGTAATGGTTACTGACTAGAATGGCTCGGGGTCAAAGGTCATACGGAATCGATTAATCTGCGCTATTTTTTTTAATCAGTTATTTTTTCTCAAATTAATTAATCAAAATGAATCAGTTATTTTGACAGCCCTATAATTTATATGTAAACTTCTCTGCAGAGGAATGGAGGCCTTCTTGGCAACCACCTCAACCATGTGAATGGGGACAACCGTGGCGCTGCCGGCCAGACCAACGTCACCCAGCGGCCCCTACAGGTCCCTGCTCTCCCCTGCCACAGCCACACTGACCCCGCGCACTCGCTGTCGGACGACGGCCCGCTCTATGCCAACATCAACGCCGGCCTCTGCCACAAGTCCTCCAACGCCAACCTCAACAATGCCAACGTGCCCACTCTCCCCACGGTGACCAACGGGGGACACCACCCACCCTCCGAGCACTCGGCCGCCAGCCGGATCTCCTCCCTCAGCTCCTACCTCAACCTCAGGGGTGACGCCGACTCTCTCAGGAGGGTGAACTCCAGAAGGTCTGTGTGTGTGTGTGTGTATGTGTGTGTGTGTGTGTAACCCTGCCTTTTTAAACTGGAACTCGTCTCTTTCTGACACATTGGTAGTTTTCCATGAACACTCCTGCAATGTTACACAATGTCATCATCCTCCCTTGAACAAACACACTTTCTATAGCGCCAGTGGGGTCACCATGCTAATGTTCACTTCTCACACAATTCCTTCTGGATGACATTTTATGAAGCAGTTAAGGCAACAAAAAAAAAACATGTAATATTTTCACAGGTAAATGTCAACGTTGCATAATGTTGTTTTTTGCACCACATACACTTCAGAAATCTGTGAAAAAGCACTGCCAAGACTTCTCAGCTTCAGAGTTGAGTTAAATCAATACACTCTGCAAAACACACTGCAAATTCTTTATCTGGCTGTGTGCCATCTCAGAATGCAACAATGTGCTCCTCTCTAAAGCTTGCTTTTAGCTAAATAGCACTAGTATCATCTTTGAGTTATTATGGCTTGTGTGAAACACCTGGCTCCAGGCTATGCACTAAAAGCTTTCACAGAATGATCAACGACTAGATCACCAAAAGGCAAGAGTTTGCATGTTATCAAGTCTTTTAACAGTGCCAACCCTGCTGATGTGGATGCTGGCTGCTTTACCATGAACTGTGAACACAATGATAATATTTGTCCAGTATAAACATCAAGACTTGTATTACCAGAACTAGAATCAGTGCATTCATCTGGCTCCTTGTTTCTAATAGAATTAATGAGGATTAGGGGTGGAAAGTACAAACGGTATATAATATGAAGATACTCCAAGTTATGGATTTTTTTGACTATATTTCACCATATTGGTAGTTGCTTTTAGATAGCAGGGAATCAATGAGGCCAAATACATAGAGATTATACAAGAAGTTACATCGGAATACAATTATGCCAATACCTGCAATACAACGAGTAATACAAAGAGTCGCTCATTTATAAAGGATATGTTGGACCCATTTTCTCAATTTTAAATAGTTTCTCGAGGTCTTGAGAAATTCTGTGTCATACTTTGGTCAAAATACCAAAAGAATGAAGCACCACAACACCCTTTTCAACTGTGTCAGAAGAGCCCTATTCAGAGGGGCCAGTTTGTGTCCCTGTGCCTATACGGACATGAGTATCGACAGGTCCTGAGCTTGTGAAAGAAAATTGACGAACTTTCGTCTTGAGCGGAGACTTGGTCCACATAGGATAAAATTGGGGTGTTTTTATTCAATAAGCTGGCACTTGACATGACTTTAGCTAGTGAATCTGAATGGCTTGCTGAATCACATGTCGTCAGACCTAGGCAGCACCTGGCTGGTGTTATATTGGAAATAACAGTTCAGATACCAAAATACATGCGTAAAAAAGAGGTTGAATTTTGATATACTTCTGTGTGGTGTGAAATATGTCGTAATCATATTGTTTCAGGGATTCAGTAATAGCTGTCATCATCATGTCTGTGCTTCTCCACTTCAGAGGCATTTTTTATTGAAATGTTAAAATAATTGGCTGTACCTCTACCATGATATAAATAGTTATTGTCCCATACTTACTACTTACACTGTGAAAAACATTTTAGGCCATAATGCTTAGCCTTACAGCTGATTTTCAGGTTACTGGAATATTCAACAAGACAGCGAGATGATTGCCAAATTACACCTTCATGTAACACCCCCACACCACGGGCGTTCACCAGCCATGAAATTCTTGTTTAGGCAAAGGCATCAGAAAGATGATGAGCCGTGAAGTGAAATTCAAAGGGAATCACCAGTTCTGTGCCATGGACCACATTCAAGCCTGGGCAATCGGAGGAAGCGAGCCAATATCTCCAGCGTGTAGCTCTTGAACGAGAAAAGCTGCTCAAGAAATCTACCCCATCAAGCTGCCCACAGCCACCTTTATTCCAATTCCAATGAAACCGTCTAATTGCGTTGACCTTATAAACCGACCCATAGTAGGCAGACATATCCATCTTGTTTATGACATTCCTCCCACGCAACCCCTGTGCGTGACATGTCCATGTGTTACGAAATATGTTTGTCGTGTTGACATTCGTTGCCATTCTCTCAGTCCTTATGGGCCATTTCCATTGACAGAGATATGCACCAGTGATTAACCATTGACTTTTGTTACCCATTTTGCCCCTTCCCCCATGCTCTCTCCATCTCTTCCACTCGCCCCCGTCCACTGGAACAGAGCACGCTACTATGAGACCTATATTAGGTAGGTGTGTGTGTGTTCTAATGCGTCCTAACTGTAGCTACTATGGATAGGCTGTGTCTGGTACTGTTACCCTTTCCATGTGTATTAGTCAGTTTTGTACAACTACCCATAGTGATGCTGATAATGACAAGGCACTTCATGACTCCTGCTCCCTGCTCAAACCCCGTCCAGGTCGGACTCGGGGGTCAGCCACTACCCCACCATTCGGAGAGAGGAGGCTTTCGCTGGGGATGGTAGTGACGAGGAACAGGACTCCGGAGAGTACCACAGCGGGGAGGACTTCCAGGAGGACGACATCATGCTGGCAGGCGACAGGAGGTACTGTATCACCATCATCGCTTTAGATTACTTATCTGCATTTACATGGATGTATTTAACAGGCATGGCGGAGCAGCGGTAACTATGCCTGACTGACATTTCAATATCGATTCCTGAGCTTGCTGTTGCCAGTCTGTGTTGCTTTTGGATAAAAGTATCATATAAATACCAGTGAACCTTAACTTTATTTAGCTGACACTTTTGTGTCACTTCGTTAAGATGCAAACTTACAAATGAATCATTTTACCCTGTTTGCGATTTTGTAATTATAATTGGGGGCCAAGCAGCGAAGCTGCGAGGCAACCCATAGTGATTCTATGTGTTCTTATTATTATTATAACGAAATGCTCATTTGCAATTGAACCATACAGTAAAAAGTTGGGAAATTTGGCACATTGATTCGGTATAGTTATATGATTAATTTAACTAAGTTTCATGTCAAGTGCTCTAGCGCCCCCAATGTGTCAGATTTTGCATTACATCTATGCGCTTAAAGTTTCAACCATACAAATTGAGGTATACTTGGAATCCTTGGATGAGGCCGAACTCAACGCACCCCATGACGTCAATTTCCATGACGTTGGATCTTCCGCCATATTGGATTTAATCAAAAACACTTAAAAGGAATCAAAGATCATAAAGTTTGTCCGATTTTGACGAAACTTGTCGCAGATGATCGTCAGACCATGACTCACAAACGCATTGCTTTTTGGAGCCATATTCAAAACCTGTCGCCTGTCATGACCAATCAAGTTTGGCGGCAAACAGGAAGTGAAGAAATATTTCAGTAAAGCTTTAACGTATCAAAACCAAACTCAGTACATGGGCTCAGGACCCAATAAGGAGGAGGCTCAATACATTTGATGACTTTTGACCTATAGGTGGCGCTATAATTACCAAAATTACATTTTGGCCTGTAACGGGTAATGTGTTTGAAATTAAAACTTGCTATTGGTGTCTGTTAATGTTAATGTTAATGTACTAGTGGTGTCTGTCGGAGGCCCTAAGGATGACAGATGTGATTTTGTGACATTAACATAATTGATCTGGCCGCCATATTGGATTTAATCAATGTAACTTAAAAGTTTTCACAGGTCACAAAGTTCATCCGATTTTCATGAAACTTGGCACAGATGATCTTCAGACCATGACTCAGAAAAGCATTGCCTTTTGGAGCCATATTGATAACCCGTTGCCCGTGGTAACCAATCAAGTTTGGTGGCGAAGCCGCAAAACAGGAAGTGAAGTGATATCTCAGCAAAGCTTTCGCGTATCAACACCAAACTCAGTACATGGTCTCAGGACCCAATTAGGAAGAAGCTCAATAAATTTGATGACCTTTGACCACTATGTGGCGCTATGATCACAGAAAGGGGGCTCATATTTCAGCAATGCTTTCACGTATTGAAACCAAACTTAGTATATGGACTTGGGACCTTATCCTGAGAACACAAAATACATTTGGTGACCTTCAACCACTAGGGCGGCGCTAGAGTAACACAAGATTAGGTCATATCTCAGCAATGCTTTGACGTATCAAAACCAAACTTAGTTCATGGACTTGTGACCACATCCTGAGGATGCACAATCAATTTTGCGACCTTTGACCACTAGGGGTGCTATAATTTGCAACACTTTCTTGTATCGACACCAAACTTGGTACATGGACTCGGGACACATCCCGAAGACGCTCAATATATTTAGTGACCTTTGAACACTAGGGGCGCTATAATTATCAACACTTTCTCGTATCGACACCAAACTTGGTATGTGGACTCGTGACTACAACCTGAGGACGCACAATACATTTGGTGATATTTGAGGTATGCGTATGTGTGGGGGGCTATTGGGGTGTGTGGGAGAGGAGGTTTATCTGTGTATATGTGTGTGTGTGGGATGGGGGGTTAATTGGGTGTGTGTATAATGTAGCAACATTGGGTTGCCATGACAACTCCTGCTCAACTGCTTGGCCCCCACATTGCTGCTTGCAGCTATATTTATTATTATTATTATTATCTTTGTATGTTGTGTTTATTTCTTGTCGGCTTAATCAGGAGACTCTACCGGGAGTACCATGGCAGTGTGAGTGATTTTGACCCAGAGACGCCCAGGGGCTATCACCATACTGAGAGCTTCTTTGACGATGACGAGCAGCCCATCTACCAGGAGTGCAGGAGGTCACCCATACGACGGCTGCTCTCCACCTCCCCCCAGAGTAAGTCCGTATTTGTAGAGACGGGTGCGCACATCCAAAATATGTTGTAACAGGTGCCAGACAAAACGTGTCAGAGAGAGAAGGAGATGGTCTGCACACTGTATGAGCTCCAAGAGATACTTTATTTTTAAAAGGCAAACTTAAAAGGCAAACTTTTAAGAATAAATAAAGTATTTCTTGGAGCCCATATACAGTGTGCAGACCATCTCCTTTTCTCCCCCCAGAGTAAGACCACTCAGTGCATCAAGCATAACACGAGTAACATGACTCATAGGAATAGGAATTTGACAAAAATGCATGTCATATTACTTCTCCGTTTCACACAACATATTTGAATTGAAATGGAGTAGTAAACATGCTAATAAGGGACTGGACAGAACAGAACGAGTTTGTGATGCTACTCTGCTTGTGGTACCATGTGATGATGGGTCACCCCTTCGTCCCATTCTGCTGTGCAGCTCCTCACAGGTCGGCCTTCAACATTGAGTGTCTGCGGAGGCAGAGCAGTCAGGACGAAGCGCTGCTGTCTCCTGTTTTTCACCACCGCACTGCACTACCTCTCCAGCTGATGCAGCATCAGGTAGCAACACACACACACACAACTATTAGACATACAAGAGCTTATATACAAAGGTACGCACACAACTAACCAAATATACACAATCAAATATTTATATTCACAGGTGATGAGAGAAATGTATCAATATTTAATGAGAGCATTTATCAATAGTTAAACATAATTTAGGTCATTTTTACAAGTCTACAAAGGGGAAGGCCTTGTATTTTTACAGCTGTAACACACTGACCCATGCCTTTGTATGGCTACTCAGGTGATGGCAGTGGCCGGACTGGACGGCAGCCGGGTCCGGCTCTCCCCGACCCGCTCCGTCCGCTCCTGGGCCACGCCGCCCACCACGCCGGCCGCCGCCTACACGCCGCTCATCCAGGTGGACTGGCACGGCGGGCCGCCCAGCGCCAACAGCAGTCCCGGCACGGCGCGCGGCAGCTCCTGGTACACGCCGCAGCTGCCGGGCCGCCTGTCCCGCTCCAGCACGCACTCGCGCAGCTTCACGCACTACCGGCCGGGACGTTCGGCCACCAACTCCTCATCGCACACCGCTGCCGCCGCCCCTGCCCCTGGCTGCCTGCAGATCCCGCTGGACTTCCACAGCAAGCACAGCCAGAAGAGAGGCAGTGCTGACAGCCTGGTGGAGGCAGTGAGTACACCCTCCCCCCACCCCACCCCCTACCAAACACACATCTTGGCCCAGTGGTATTTTGATCCCGTGAGGGAAATTTGGTCTCTGCATTTATCCCAATCCGTGAATTAGTGAAACACACTCAGCACACAGTGAACACACAGTGAGGTGAAGCACACACTAATCCCGGCGCAGTGAGCTGCCTGCAACAACAGCGGCGCTCGGGGAGCAGTGAGGGGTTAGGTGCCTTGCTCAAGGGCACTTAATCCGTGCCTACTGGTCGGTGTAGTCTAGTTAGCTGTAGTGGGTATACTGTGATGTAGCAGTTAGCTGTAGTGGGTATACTGTGATCAACCCCAAATGTTAATATGTATCCTTGCCTATTTTAAGTGGGTATACTGAGATGGTGATGCTTTTTAAGTGCTTATACTGCGTAGTCCTGCGTATCACGTAGACTACACCACTGCTTGGCCCCAAACGCATGCCTCTGAGTGTTAGCAGTGGCCCAAGGGTCGGGAATGTGTTGAAGGACACCCCCTCACTTAATAAGTAATGACCCCACCCATTCATTAGAAAGTCTTGCTCATACACTGCTCAAAAACAAATTTAAGGGAACCCCTATAGTTTCCACATTCACAAACCTGACTGTTCTTGCAAACTCTCGCCTCAAAACAGTTTTACCTGTGCTAAAAACCAAACAATGTAAGGGTACCAATCTAATGTGTGATTGAAGTGTTCCCTGACTTTTTTTGAGCAGTGTATATACTGAGGAGCATCATTGAGTTATCCTCGAGCAGGTTCTAGGCATAAATTCCGTCAGGGTTTGTAGATGCGTTGGTCTGTAGCTCACTGTTGAATTGACAGAGAAAATGTCTTAGTTTGCTTTAGGGCTCCATTTAATGGGTTTTATGACTCAGAACAAAGGAACAAGGATGGTTAAATGATTACCAACCAGGTCTCAATGGCCACCTGAACCCAAAGACATTTCAGTGAGCATGTTAATATTTGCACAGTTGTATCACCAACCTTTCTGTGAGAAGTTTATGTTTTTTCCTAGTGGATGGATGGATGGATGGATGGATAGATGAATAGATAGATAGATAGATAGATTAGATTAGATTAGATAGATACTTTATTGATCCCCAGGGGAAATTCAAGGTCTCAGTAACATACAGACAACACACACACATTCACCAACAGCAGAATAGCTGAATAGCAGAATTGCTGAATAGCTGCAGAAATGAAGTGTTTCATTGACTCTGTCCTATCTTCCTCTGCTCAGGTACTGATCTCAGAGGGACTGGGGAAGTACGCCAAGGACCCAAAGTTCGTGGCGGCGACCAAGCAGGAGATCGCCGACGCATGCGAGATGACCATTGACGAGATGGAAAGCGCCGCCAGCAACCTGCTCAACGGCAGCATGGTGGACGGCGGTGGCACCTCGGATGACCTCGACGACGCCACGCTCCCACGCCAGCGTAGCCTGCACTACTACAGCGATGAGGAGGCTGAGCCCAGTGGCAAGCACGAGGAGGATCTGACCGACGAGATGATATGCATCACCACGCTATAGCATCCGCTCTGAAGCGGAACGCCACCACCACAAACTCATGCATGGGGAAAACTTAAAAAAGTGCCTTTCCAAAGAAGTGGATGAGTCTGTGATCGGACTTGCCCAACTGGTCTGATAAAAGGAGAGATATGGCACCCATTTCTGAAGTAATGTTCAAGGAGAATTCAGTAGTGTAGAATAGAGGATTGTGGGATGTCACAGGAAGCAGACAGCTAAATGCATGATATTTTAAAGAGGTGACTTAAAGGTTCAGTCCGTGATTTTGGTCTACTTTTTGTCATTCAGCAAATTGCTTCTCACAGTCCTCTAACTGTCTGTTCAGTGTTTTGTGCTTACAAATGTTGTCAGTCCTGGTTCTGTAAATGGCAAACAAACAGAGTGGCTTGAACCGACCCATAAACAATTTCAGCCAATCAACATGCTGCTGCAGATGCACAGAAGGGAAGGGTCTCATTGGATTGGCTGTTGAGCACAAATATCAACGTTTGGCGAAACTGAATTGTGGACTGCACCTTTAAGTGAGTTTAAACAAGACAGGTCACCTCTCTTTCTGGGTTTATTCTTTTAATTCACATATCAACCAATCAAGTTTCCTGTTACGGTCATATCCTCTCGTCCAATGCCTTACCTCCTTTCCTGTTCACACCAAGAACCCTAAATAGTGAACCATAGTTTCTAAAAAAATCTGCCATTCTTTTTTCCAATCCATGGTGTCATAAATGTTTTTACTTAGATATCACACCATCTAATCCATATTATCAAACTTGAAAGTCAGACTTACTTTTGTATTTACACCTCTTTCCCAAATCACACCCCACAAAGCTACACAAACAGCCAGGCAATGAAAGTTCTTTTGTTTCGTTGTATTATTTATTATTTTATTGTAGTCATACTTTTAAAAGAGATACTTTATATTTTGTAAGTGACCGGCCTAATGCAGATATCTTAGCAATATCCTCCCACTTCTTGTGGACTAGATTGCTATTATTTAACTCCCGTAGATGTTTCATGATGTACAATGTTATTTTGCCTTTTGTTATTTTGTCTTTTCGCACTGATGCATTGCATTCAAGTATAGCTGTTTTAGAATGATATGAGCCAATGTGAATTTACAGTGCACATGATATGCAGAAGACCAGTTTCCTGTAACTGAACAGTCCGTTTTTGTTAGATCATCCACCATATTTCCCACTCTGACAAATAGAGTGTGTGGGGGGTGGGGAGGTCATAGTTTGTAGTTGTAGTCATGGCTACAGTGAAAGATAGCTCTTCTGCTTATCCTGTTCATGACAAGTGCACAAGTAGAAAATCCTTATATGCTTTTTTTAGCATTTTCAATGCTGCTTGATGAGTTGGTCAAAGAAACTATTTTGTATGTGTGATTTTACAGGAGAAAAAAAATCAATCTGATCAGAATCAGATTCCAGAGATCTGATACCACAGACTTCATCAGTGCTCCCCCGCTTAGGGGTTTTCTAACTGACAAACCAACAGATCATTTTGATATGAAGCTTGGTGTATTGATTTCAGTGAACTCAAACTGCTTCTCTTTTATACCCTGTTAGGACCTGTATTCTATATATGGTGATGATTAAAATGCTCAATGATCTTTTGTAACTGTAAAATGTGAACGCTGTTAGTGGTTTCACCTGTGTTGTACACTGACTGCTCCCAGTCCTCAGGTACAGAGTCCTTCACTCTCGACTCCACTCTGGAGCAGACCAGGAGCCGCCATCTTAAGGCCATTACTGCCATCAGCACTGCTACCAATGACATACCCTTCAGCCTCCGACCTCCAAGTACCCTCCAATAGCTAGCCAGTTTGAATGGGGACTACGACTGTGTGCTGCTGTTTGCAAACGTGAACACCTCGGTCACATCTGTCCAAAGCAACTGAACTGTAACTGCCATTTACTTCCTCTACCAAATTATTTTTTGTACCAAGTTCTATTAAACATCTAAAATGTTTTTGAAAAAAAAAAAAAAAAAACAGTGGGTCCAAAGTGAAAGTGATTCCAAAGCTGACAGTTGGTTTGTGAGAGAGTCAGTTTAGCATACATAGTTTGTGGTTTTGGTTTGTTTAATTTGATGGAATTGTTGCTTACTGCCATAGATGACCCCCCTCCACACACACACACACACACACACACACACACACTTTACCAAAGCAAAGCCACTTAGCTTCTGAAGCTGTCGGTGGGGCATTCCAAATGGGCGTCACTTCCTACATAACTTCATAATGTACATAAGGTGATCAATACTTCAAAACATTTCACTTTTCTCATCTTTGTCTTGAAATTTATGAATTTATTGTTTTTTAAGGATTCAAGCATGTAGCGAGTACAAGAAGTGTAACAAATAGCTTTTAAAATGAAATGTAAACATTGTCATGTAGTTGTTAATCATCAAAAAATCTGAAAAACAAATTCTTATGACAATTTTCTTCACATTCACTGATTTCCTTTATACTGATAAGGGGAGAAAGGAAGGGGGACATAGGCACTATAGCAGATATGACAGATGATCAGCTAATCAGCTAATTAGCTGATTAAGTTCCTCAGGAACTCTGGTTGACATTCATATTACACAAGTGAGTAATACTCTATCAGTCACATTTCAGGCAGTGCTCGAAGGTCACTTGTAAGGTCGCATTTAGTGCAAATGAGCATTTGCTTAGACAGATCGCATTTCTACACGGCAGGCAGATGAAGCAATCAAACTGAATGTAAGTATAATGAAATATAAGCATATCACATAATTCAACAATTAACTTGTAAACATTCAGGAATCACATCTACCTTGATAAAGACATACATGCTCCAAAATAACACTGAAAATCAAACTGGTAAGACTTATAAAGTGATGATAACTGGACGTTTGTGTGCATATTGTGTGTGTGTGTACGTACATCCCTTTTAACTGGAATGTTTTCATTGTCATTAGTGTTTACAGAAAGAGGTCCCTTGTTTGATGCAGGCAGAGGATAGGAGGTATAGAAAAGTAAGAGTCCACATGTCTGCATGATGCATATTACTATTCTGAAGGCCCTATAGTTACAGAAGTGTGTTGGTAACAGAACATGATCAAAGCACCTTGGGAACATGGAGTGTTAAACTAGGGGAGGAAATCAATATCATAGTATTTCATACATGACACACCAAATATTTCACTGCACTACCTTAAACTGATCATCCGCTCTTTCAGTCTTCCTTAAAGGTGCTCTTTAAAGCGATGCTGGGCAACGTCACTTCTGTTGACTTTCAAACAAAACAGAGAGCTAGCTCGCTACTTCCTCCCCCCTCCATCCCGTGCTGCTCCCGTGCAATTGAAACTCTCCTAAACGCGCATCTCGTCTGTGATTTGCTGGAACAGTTTGTTATGTTTAATGGGCTAGGTTTGCCCAGGTTGTTTTTGTTGCCGTTCTTGAAGCCTGGGCTGTCCACAGAGATTGCATTTTTTTTACAGTGTATTCAGGACACAGACAGCTAGCGGTTGGTTAGGTGCTGTTTGCAGTAAGTGACATAAAATGTGTTAGCCTAAAAAACTAGAAAAAATTAGAGCACCTTTAATATGAAATGTGAACATGTCTCTGCATTATAAAACAGTCTTACTTGGTTTGGATAAAATACACTATGAGAAGGCCCTGCTTTGGGGACATGATTTGCAGTTTAAAATGTGATATATTACAAAAAGCACTGAAAATTTGTATTACTGTTAAAATACGTGTGGCAATAAATGGTTGTAGGGACTCTGGTGGTCCTGGTCTTGCCACGCTAGTTTTGTCTATTGTATGAAAATCTTTATCCTTTGGTTAGCCTTTGAATTGAAGGAGATTAATCTGACCCCTTTGGTTACCCTTTGAATTTCAGAAGATTAAGCTGCCTATGCTACTCTGTTTAAAAACGACACCAGCATGTCACCATATGTAACACTGCTACTACTTACATGCTACACAACATCTAACTTTGCAAAAATTTATATCATTCTAATTTCAAAAATAATTATTCAATCTCCAGGATGGCTCAACGGAATGATCATTTCAGAAGCATTCATTATGACAATTAAATTGCACTTTAAGGCATCACAAATAATTAAGTTTCTTAAGTTTCTATTCATTTTGACAGTGAAATAGTATGATCCTGATGTTTTTAGCTGTTTAGCCTGTGACATATAACAGCAGGTAAGCTAAGTACCACTTAGTGTATAACATAATGCTGAGGGTGTGAGGCACCTGTAGTGGGCAGGACGAGCCCCCTCACCGCTGTGTCTCTAAACTGGGCGGCTGGTAGACGGGCACCCCGGGGTCACTTAGTGACGGCAGGCCCTTGATGATGTCGGCAGCCTTCTCAGCCATCATGATAGTGGGCGCGTTCAGGTTGCCACTGACCACGCTGGGCATGATGGAGGCGTCGACCACACGGAGCGCGTCCAGACCGTAGACGCGCGTCTGGGGGTCCACCACGGCCATGCGGTCTGTGACGGCGCCCATCTTGCAGGTACAGGACGGGTGGTACGCGCTGTCCGCCTTCTGCCGCACGAAGGCGTCAATCTCGTCGTCCGTGGTGACCCCCGGGCCCGGCTGGACCTCGGGGCCTCGGAACGGATCAAAGGCCTTCTGAGCAAAGATCTCCCGCGACAGCTTCACACTCTGCCTGAACTCCCATATGTCAATATCTAAGGGGCAGGGATGGTGAAGCCGAAAGAGAAAACAAAATGAATACAACACTAACGCTGTCGCAATCTCAAATTACTGCCTTAGGCCACTGCCACTAAAAAACATAGATAGAAAGTTGGGCATCTGTTTTCAATCCAACAACACTTACCTGTGGTGAGGTAGTTGGGCTGAAGGATTGGGTGATCCAGTGGATTCCTGCTCTTCAGTTTAATCCATCCAATACTGGTGCTCCTCATCGGTCCAACATGGACCTACCCAATTATGAATAATACAATCCCTTCAGTGACACAGGAGGACATTTTCATCATCATACAACCAAGAGTATATGTGCCACGGATCATAATATGCAACCTGTACGCTGCTGGGCTTAGCCCCCAGGGCTGTAGGTAATGCGTGTGCATAGAGCTGGTCGAAAAAACCTTAAAAGGGCTTCAGTGAATTGGTAGGTAGCCTACCCTTTGAGGCCTAGGCTATTTTCAGTGTAATTTTACTATTAAGCTCATTTTAAGGGCCATCTGTTATACTAGGCTATATAGTTTTCAAGACAGTATAGGCTACGCATATCTGGGAAAGTATGATATGATCATGCTTGTAATAATAATATATAAAACAAAATACTAAAAGATTTCTATAGTTATTTTTCGCTGACTGGATGTGAAAGTTGCAGAATACAATGAAATGTGTAGATGTACAGACTTAGAAATTACACACTGCCTACTCTCTCCACCCTTCCTCTCCTGGAACTATAGTATTATATAGTCCTGGAAGTATAGTAGTATTTGATCATTTCATCAGTGCTCTTTTTAAGTTGAACTAGGGTAGTGCTTAACTACTAGCTACTACAAACTACTGTTAACTTATGTGATCATTCAATAATCAAACAAATAAACAATATTCAAACAATATTCAAACCTAAACAATTGCACCCTAGACTACCCTATGACCCTTTTTAACCAGATAATATTATATTAGTCCAGGGGTCTTCAACGTTTTTCAGCCCAAGGACCCCTTGACTGAGAGAGACACTGAGCATGTGTCTCATGTATGTCCAATGTTAATTTTCTCGCAAACCGTTTATCCCAGCACTAATATCAATGGAAAGCTCCTGTTCCGCTCTTTTATGTGACATCTGTGTGATTTATGTGAGATAAGTACTCTGTGAGCAATTCAACAGAAAATAATGGATGTGAATTTGGACGCATGTTATTACTATATATATTTTTAGGGGGGCTTTTGATCATCTTAGGTTGGATTCAGCCTGCCCAAAATAAGCCTAACGACGTCCCTGCATTTCAATTAAACTTACTTTTACTTATTTTTACTCAAACATGAACTAATGCCACACAAGGCGTTTGATGCAAAAAGTTTGATGCAAAAAGCTATATCCAGGAACCATATGTAATCATAGTGTTCAATGTAATTTCTTGATCACGTCTGCTATTTTGAAACATGCATTTGTGGTTCATGCTGTCCTTAAAAACACTGATGGCAAATTAGCGGCTTGTACGTCCCTTATTGAACCCTACCATGTTTATGAGGCTTGGTGTTTCTCGTGCTTCAAACCCATTTTATTGCTTGACACATTCAATAAATGTATACAGTTCCATTTAACTAGTCCGAGCTTACTTCAAGGAAAGACATGACCGTAGAAACTTCAATGACATTTACATGGAAACAGTTGGAGTTGAGCATGCATGTATGCATGGGTTGCCTAAAAGTAGCTAGAGAAAGCACAATGGTGAGAGAGAAAGTAAATAAAAAGTCTGCAAATTCAAAACTGCAGGGGAAATGCACCTGGTAAGCCTCAATCTTGGAGGCAACTCGGCCGTGGTCCACCACCTGCGAGGGCAGGAAGTGGAATTGGATGTCTGGGTGGGTGACGCCGGGTCGGCTGCGGATGAATCCCCCACTCTCCAGGTGCGCCGTGGCCCCGAAGCCTAGGAGACGGACCAGACGACGGAGTGACACACCACCCTGTCACACTCTCAAACTCACCACCAGTCATGCTTTTACAGCTAAGAACTTCAACCTTTAACTGCAGCTTGCTGTTGCTGGCAGCGCCCTTCATGTCTGTATCACATGACAACACATTGAAGTTTAGGCAGTGAAGCTACCTGTCTGCTGCAACATCCACTCTATGCCAATCTTGAGCATGTGGAAGGGCTTCTGGGCTTTATAGAGTGTGATGGGCTGGGTACACTGCTGCTGAACATACAACTCCAAGTGATCCTGCAGATTCTGGCCCACTCCTGTGGAGACAAACACAACCGCACAGGCACAACGACATTCATACACACAGACACAAACACAGACAGACACACACACACACACAGAAAGTAATTACCCCTAGAAAACATTAAACATTAATCTAGCCATTCAAAGATCAGTGCTATGAATACATGACCTCATTTTACCTCATTAAATACATATTCAACAAACTTGAGCAAATAAAATGTTATCCATTAACATTAACAGTGTTTGAATAAATCAATAGCTTAAGAAAGCTCTTTTCAACATTTGTTTCTAGGAATAGAGAGGGAAACAGAACCGGCAACAAACAGAGAAGGGGTGGGGAACACAGAGGAGTGGAGATCACCTGGCAGGTGCTGGACCACAGGGATGCCGAGCTCCTGGAGGTCATCTGCGTTGCCCACGCCGGACAGCATGAGGAGCTGTGGCGAGTTTATAGCTCCACCGCTCAGTATCACCTCTTTTTCTGCATACACCTGACCAATCACACACACATACGGATGTACACACACACACACAGACAAACATGTCACAAACACACATGAATCCACTGTCTGTAATGAGTAGGCTTGGGTATCGAATATCGAGTATTGGTTGGAACCGGGACTATCTTTGCGATTTTCCCAGAATCGTTCAAAAGTTTAAATTTCGATTCCTAGTTTCGATTCCCAGTCCGCCGACCTGAAGAAGAAACGGCTGAACACCAACGAAGAAGCGCATAGTTCATAGAATTAAAATTCATGGAGAAGGTCAGACTATTTAATTCAGAAAGCAGGGTTCCCGCGGATCCTTAAATAGTCTTAAATACAACTGAATTTTCGAAAGAGAGGTATTAAATGTGCGTATGGGACCGCCAGCGAGTGCAAGAGAGCGAGTGATGTCTCAATCCAGTTTCGTGTATTTAAAACGCAATTGTATAAGTGACTAGGCTATGAGGCTACGGGAGGAAGTGTAGTGGTTGCAGAGTGAAGATGTTTTTCACGGGTGTGGTTAAAGGAGTGAAAACAGTAATACAGTAGGCCTATGTACAAAATAATATGCCTGACGTTTTCGTGGTGTAGCTGAGGCCAGAGAGATATACAGGTCGCCTACGTGGAATGAGGAAGCCTACGGTAGAATGAGCAAGAGAAAGAAAGAGCGATAGGTTGGCCATAACGTTCAATTTAGGCGGACAAATGGATTTTAAAAGCCCTGTCCGGGCGTGAGCCTCAAGCCGGACGCTCATTTGTTCTCCTTTTTGGAGTGGCGCTTGGCATCTAAAAATCGCTTTCGGACGCAGCATCGTTTCACAAACTATGGACGCCAAGACTGCTGGTCAAATTTTGTGCAGTGCTTCGCAATCAGGAGGAAATACTGTATATGTTAAGTTGATCTGTTTGCATCTTTCCAGCGCGTGTTGCTGGCCTAGCCTAGGGAAGAAAATATCTGTCTAAGTTATAATAGCCTACCTGTAATATCTGCCAGCGTTTACCAGTAGGCTAGGCCTACTTCATAAAAGTTGTGAACTATAACCGCGATATTTTTTGAATGTCGTGACTGGCTACAAACGTGTGTTCATAATACGGCGTGTTTTTGAGATGAAACCAGCGGTTTTCAGCAGGATCATGCGAGGAGGACCTGTCTCTTAATTAATTTAAAACAAGTCAATGGTTTTACAATGTTTCAGTCAAGCTTTGGTTGGTTTAGATACAACTGGTATGCAAAATGTAAAGTAGTGGATTAACTTTAATTTGCTGTGCTGCATATTGGACAATAGATGCACATAGTAAATTATATAAAGTAGGCTTATTAAAATATGTAAATAGCTTAGTCTAACTTTGAAAAAAACATTGAAGGGAATCCAGTCCAGTGCACATGTCTTTGGCAAGTAGCCTAGGCAACTACAGACACTGGTGAAGAACAGTCAGTCAGCAGTAAGCAAAACCAAATATGTACAGCCAGCTTCAAAAGCAAGCAGCCCAGACCCTAAAATTGGAAATGTATAGCTTTGAAGGTAATTCACACACAATTATTTTTCTTTCGCCAAAATATATTTGGTAACTTCTGTAGACATCCAAAATGGGGTGGGGGTTAAAATTAGTAGGAAAAAAAAACTATTGCATAAACAGTCAAATATATCTTTTTGCCGTGGTATAGTCTTAAGTTTCATTTAGATGTCTTGAAAAGGTCTTAAAAGTCTTTAAATTTGCACTTGGAAAATGTGCAGATACCCTGAGAAAGACTGTTGGTTAGCTAGCTCATTTCAAATATCCTAAACTTTTTTTGACCCTGCCATCGGAATCGAGAATCGTTAGGAACCGGAATCGAAATAAGAAATCGGAATTGGAATCGGAATCGTTCAAATTCAAACGATACCCAACCCTAGTAATGAGGGCCTCACATCATGCATAACACAACCCAGAGGGGGGAAACCTGAATGTGTGAGCTATAATAGCATCAAGTTATCAAGATTATGTCTTATTCATTGTCCAGTCAGTCACCCAGACTCCACTGTCTTGTGCTGACCTCGGAATTACCCTGCAATCATAAAGTTGATATCATCGCCCAATTATCAACATATCGGTAACTCGAGATGTAGATTAAAGCATGTAGTGAGCAATCAAAGCATGTGAGCAAGCAATCCAAATGGCTGACATTTTTAACTCATTGCGCTGTGAACGGTGCAAACTCTTTGTGACCTTACCCTTTTAGTTTCTCCATTCTGCTGGTACTCCACGCCGATTGCCCTGGTCCCGTCGAAAAGGATGCGGGTACTCAGGCAGCGCACCTCTGCCTTCAGGTTGGGTCGGGACAGCACGGGCCGCAGGTATGCACTGGCTGTGCTCCACCTTTTCCCTGTGGGTGACCACAGTCAAGAAACACTTTGTGACACCTGTGCTCATTCGCTACACATCATTCACTGTACATGTTCTTGGATTGCTTGTTGCATTGGTAAGAGCTAAAAAAAATAAAATGACTATTTTGAGAAGTTTCCCACTAAATTGGAAATTTCCCATTTACTATCTCATGGGAACCTGAGCGATGCCTTTAAAAACATGGCTATACCCTTAAAACAGTGTATGAGATAAATGCATTTAATGATTGATTGAGAGGGGTAGTTGGGCACATGCTTAGTGAAGTTGAGTTTCTCCAGAGGTCCTGACCTTTGTATATGGTCATATCCATCCAGCCCAGGCCCTCCTGCTGGTAGCCGTTCATGTCGTCCGTGAACGGATACCCGGCCTGCTGGCCAGCATCGATGAACGCCTGGTGTAGGGGGTGATTGGTTCTGCCCCGGGACACATGCAGCGGCCCGTCGCCTCCCCTATAGCGGTCAGCGCCCAGTTCATGGGCCTGAGCCTTGCGGAAGTAGGGCAGGCAGTGGTCGTAGTCCCAGCCCTCTGCGCCCTCCCTCTGCCAGCGGTTGTAGTCTTCGGCGTGGCCGCGGATGTACACCATGGCGTTGAGCGAGGATGAGCCACCCCACACGCGGCCCCGGGGCCAGTAGAGCACGCGCCCGTCCATGCCAACCTGGGGCAGCGTGTGGTAGTACCAGTTGTACTTCTCGTCACACAGATTGTACGTGAGCGCCGCCGGCATGTGGATCTTCCAGGAGAGCCGCACGCTGTTGAGGTGCATGTCCTTGGGCCCGGCTTCTAAGAGCAGGACTGACTCGGACGCGTTCTCCGTCAGCCGGTTGGCCAGCACACAGCCTGCGGAGCCGGCCCCTACGATGACATAGCTATAAGAAGGGGCCCTCTGGTTGGAAGTGGTTGTGCTGTAACTACAGGTCCATTTACATATCCGAGTTAAGGCCTGGGAGGACCATGAGTTGGGTGCCAGATTGAGACACCTGCCAAGGCCATAACTCATTGTTCTGGCCAGTGTGAATGAGAGCATGCTGACTTTTGGTCTGACTGATCTTCATGCAAAGTCAAAATGTCCCAATGCCAAGTCCTTTGTGATGATAGAAAAGACAGACAGGGTCCTAAAGAAAAGGAGTGTAGTAGCCAATGAGGTTATGACGCATTGAAGAAAACTTCCATTATGGGTGACAGTTTATTAGTCAATGTTTTTATATAGGCTAGCTAAGTAATATACAAATATTATCTGTAAATGTTCGCCTCAACAAACCAAACAACTTTACAAAACCAATCAACACATAGCCTAAGCGTCCTTTCAAAATGGGTCAATAAGTCAGCGAGACAGACGGGGAAAAAGTGGCTGCTGCAGCTGCTGCAAGGGGGCATAACGTAGCCTATAGCCTATAATGTTACGTTCAGGGTCTTTGTGAGTCTCTTTGCACATTGTATTTTATCTGAAAACCTTCCAATTGCGCAACATATGACTACATTCCAATTGTAAGCATATTGTGTGGTAGTAGTAGGACGCAGAAAGGTTTCTTTCAAAACACGGAACAGCAACAACAACGACGGCGGTGGTGTGTGAGATAAAATTTGTAATACTTAAAGCAGATTAGGCACTCACTGACAAGGATTATGCCCCGATTAGCAAATTATTTCAAAATCAGAACAACGTCAATGTGAAGAAACACACTTACGTGCACAAGTATTTCGCAGCATACGAAAGTGTATGAAAACAACAAGTCACTTAATATCGCCAGCAACTCTCCAGCCGTCTGGGGCGGAGTTTGGAGACGTAGGCTATCTGTTGCCTCTGATAGGTTACGGGACGTTGCTTCAACTAGGTTTCTTTTCAACCGCTAGTCTAGTGCTGTCCTCATTTCATATAGTACTAGGCTATGCTCGATTGTTTGATGTGATGAATAATATGATATTAATTCGACAAGTCACTGTTAAATCAGTAGGCTAGCTTTAAGATTACGAATGACTTGATGTTCTAGCCATTTTAAAATTCTTCTCATGAATAGCCTTATCAAGTAGGCTACAGTATGAAGAAGCACTTGGAGAGAGTAGCGCACTGCAGATCATGAGTCCACACCCACAAAGAACCTATATGATCTGTAACTCTCTCAAGTGAGTTCACTTTGCACAATCAAACTCTGGTGACATGGGGTCCCGTTGCCATTATCTTCACTGGATTTCAATATGGAATCTCATCACAGTTGTTTGGAGTTTCTCATCACCAGTAAGCTTAAATGATCCTTTAAATGAAATACTTGTAGCCCCAATTGTGTAGGCTACTCTTGTACAATGCTTAAAATGTTTAATTTTTATTTAGTGCATTGAACTATGGGACATTCCAGAATTAGAGGACATTTTGGCATTTACACTTCTTAAATAATTATTTTCTATTTTAACATTTTATGTTGAATATTTAATAAATATAGGTCATAAACTACTAAATTATATGATTTGTCAAGCTCAGGCATCAACGGTACTTTTTCCACCTCAAATGTTTTATTTGCTGTGTACATGTAGTTATACGCTACCCTGTTACAAATACAAAATGGCATGAAAAAAGTATATTTTTAAAATATTTTTCAGTAAATCCTTTTTCATTCAATAAAGGAAGTCATTTTACACTGAATAGTCATATGATTTCAGGTAAGATTGTTAATATATATTATATATGTTAATTAGACTAACTATCACAGGCTTAATTATCTTCCATTTGAACAGTGACATACAGTTTTTTTTTAATAATTCCAGTATCTATTCTCAAATATGCTCAGATACATTGTGCATATAATCATATAAGCTGTTCTAAGGACTATTGATGTAATTTTTTGTGTGATAGCAAAAATACTTACCATTATTTATCCTTATTTTAATAAAAAAAAAATTGTAACAGGGTTGCAAATTGAGTCATAACATCACAAATCTGTAGAAATCCATTAGAAATTCTGATATTAGGCCTATCTATTGCAAATAATCACAAATATCTAACCAAAATGTGTTTATTTTCAGCTGTAATTGAATCTCAACATGTATTGTAGCACACTATGCTGCAATGACGCTGTACTAACAGAAGAAAATCTGGCAATTTATTTAAAATATGTAAATAATGTTTAATTATACAAATAAATTCATTTTTATAATTTAACTCAGCATATTCAATCATAAATATATCATAGTTAACAAAAAATACCCTGATAACTATGATAATAACCATGTTACTTTAATTACAGTAACAGGGTTGCGAGTAACAGGGTTATTAATGCTAATATAGCATCTACCTTATGAACAGAAGCTAGCTGTAAAATTTAGCTATTTTACCAAGGTCAAGGACCAATGTGGTTATACAAATACAGAAAATAAAAATGATTCAACATTAATCTTAAAACATGAGTAACAGGGTTGCGTGGTTAAGCTTTACGTACTCAATTATCCCAGAAAAGTTTGAAAATATATTAAAATTGGAAGAGGACACTCACCTTTTGTCTACCCATGTTTTTTGAAAATGATTGGATGATGTCATTTCTTGTTTGTAACATGACATAATATTTTAACCCTTTATCAGCCAGGCAAAAATGGTATTGGTAACAGGGTTGCGTGCACATTTGGGGACACAACTTCATGGCACAATAAATAGTATTCAAAATATGTTATAATCAAAGAAATTCTGTTTTACAGATACAATAGATGCGTATCCACAAAATACTGCAAAAGATAATATATTAAAGACTTATTTTAGCTGTTCAATTTGGTTTAAAAGTTGGTCATCAGGAGCCGGGGACAGGATAAAAACCCCATTTTAAGGGGTGTTCCAGAACTAATCGGTATTTTTAATCATGTAAAGGAACCACTTTTCCCCAGCAGATTATTATGTTTTGCTTTATGACAGTTTCACTTGCAGGTTATGTAAACATTTTTGTTATTTTGGACTTGAGTATTTGAAATATCAGGGGGGGGACACCAAATGTCCTCTAATTCTGGAATGTCCCCTATATTAGGCTATTGTTGGTGTTCTTATTGTTCTTCTTGTTGTTATTAGCCTAGTTATTGTTGTTGTTGGCAATAAGGTAGGCAATGTAGGCTATGTGTTCATAAATTATTTACTAAACTTTTTTTTTTTTTTAGAATATCAATTCCAGTGTCATTCTGGGTAAGTCCATTTAAAGTGTGTGTGTGTGTGTGTGTGAGAGAGAGAGAGAGAGAGAGAGAGAGAGAGAGAGAGAGAGAGATGGAGTTATGGTTGACCCATGTGGTAAACTAGTGTGCATGATGCTTTTGTTATTGATCTACTTTTCTGCTAATGGCTTGCTTTTATTTTGTCAAAAAATAGGAGGACCCCACAAGGCTGATTCAGCCATTCTTGTCTCAAGCTCTTCTCAGATAGTAAGTGCTTTTACAGTTTTCTTGGCTACACTAGCATACAGTTTTTTTCAATTGCTTAAGCACAATTTTGAAAACCTGAATTAGCCTTGCTTTTTTGCGAAATGTAACACTTCGGTCAAAACACTTCGGTCAAAAAGGTCAGGCTTGCTTTGTAGATGGAATTGGAATTGGAAATATACACCCACATTCCTTCCTTCTGTCAGAAATAGAAGAGGGGAGTCTGATATTTTGCTCCTTGAGTGTAAGGTTTTGCTAACTCTGGGATACTTTTAATTTTAGTGTTTAAGCAATTGTAAAAAAAACTGTAATATAAAACATTAATAGTAATATGAAAGAGAATCTAATGAAGAATATAATTCATTCTTAATAAAGCTGATTAAAAACACGTTGTGCGTAATGTTATGCAATGTGCTGCACTAAATGATTTCATACATTCTCTATTTAGAATGTTACCTGTGGTTCTGAGGGTAAGTGTGATTTGTTGCTTTATTTTCATGTTTTGTTTACTTTTATGTAGCTTTTCTCCAGATGATAGCCTCTTTTGTTTTGACTGGATTCACACTCATAGTTTAACAAAAATCCTCAAGAACACTGAAAGCTTGATGCCTGAAGGAAATCCAGTGTAGGACACTTGACATATCTCCATCCACAATGTGCATGTTTCAATCTATTTATGAGTGAATCTCTAACACATGACTGTTCTACCCAGTGCCTCCTGGAGCCTATGAAGAGTATGAGAGCAACCCATCCGTTTTACACGATCTGAGAGTAGCGCTCATCTCCACTGACGATGGACCCATGCTAAATATATCCTGGGCTATCAAAGTAGATGGTGAGATCAGTCTGACAAAATGAATTGTATAGATACGTGTCAGTTCCATCTCCAAGTCACAGGAATACAACATACTGATACATGCCTGCTTTATTTCAATTTACAGCGAGCATTAATACTCTGATTGGACTACTGCTTGATGTGTCAGAAAAAGATTTTCTTTACTGTCAGTATAACCCATCATTCAACAGTGTTTCAATAAGGGATGCAGACGTGGTATGTTGTACAGATTAAATTAATTGATTATCTCTGATGGGTCAAATTTGCTCTTCTAATATTGTTCCCATTTTACTTTTTTTGTTTGTTTGTTTTACTTCCTTCATAGCTGTGGTTCAGCTACAAAGTCCATGCTGAACCTGATGACTTCACCACCATAGTGGCATATAACTTGCCAGAACCACCATACGGATCTGGAATCCTAATATCAAAATCGACATCTATATCCACTCCAGGTAGCAGCCCAGTTTGCTTTGGTCAATGATGTGTTTGGTTAGCAGTTGATACAGTGAATACATACACTAAATCTGAAACATATAATCACTCACTATCTCACGTTCATTTAATGTGTCTCAGGTTGTGACAACATCATTATGATGAGCCATCACAGTTGCAGTAGATGGAAAGGTATGAGTACATTAGTGCAAATTAACAGTTGAAACTGACAATTAAACCACTAATTCAGATGTGGCTTTATAAAATGATGGTGGGATTGTTAAAATCATAAAATCCAATCATTGCAGAAACCACCAGGCAGACCACTGGTAAGTCCATTATCTATTTCCTATAATTACGGAAACATTTTCTCCTCAAAGTCATTTTTTCAATTTTATTTGTGTGTTGTTAATTACAATCTTCTTTTTTCCCTTGTAAAGCACATCCACCCACATTTAAAGGTAAGTATGTAAGTTGTCTGCCGCAGCCTTTTTTATTTGGGTTGAGATTGTGTTGGCTTCATGGCTCACCTTGTCATCACGCAGTGCAAAAGGAACAGTCCAGCGCTTCTTGGATCGTGCCATTGGCCATGCTAGCCATGTTGCTGGTGTTTGCCATTGCAGTCGGCCTCTGTGAGTTTCACTGGTCCTCAGTGGGACGCCCACTGTACAGTTCTTGGCAAGCCTTTGGTTTCTCTTCTGTCATTATCTGGTATATCCTAGTATCCAATTTATACCCACTTGAAGAAAGTCAACGACAATCTCTTTTGGCCATAGAAGTGTGATCAAAACTTCAGCAATGTGATTTTTGTGGACTGCATTTATATGACACTGTTCCACTCCACTAAGCACTCTCAGCAATCAATGCTTTTAGTTACAGTAATGTCACAGTATTAATAAGTTTGTGGCTTTCTCTGTGTTTTGTGAACTATTTGTGATTTCCCCCCCCCCAAATTCAGATATAGGTCGCTCAAGAAGCTTGTCTAAGATGACCCCTGAGCTGGTTCCTGTGTCGGTGCTGATGGTGTACCCGGCCGTTGACGCCGTGTTCCAGCGGGCAGTGCTGGCGCTGGCTGACTTCCTGCAGAGCAGCGGCGGCTGCAGCGTGGCCATCGACGTGTGGCAGCGGGGCCGACTGGCCGAGCTGGGCCCGCTCCGCTGGCTGCACACCGTCGCCGAGAGCGCCGACAGGGTCCTCGTCGTGCTGCCTTGCCACGCCGCAGACCTCGGTACCAAAGGCTTTAAAAATGTCATCATACACACAGAAGGGCATTTACACATCATACAGACATGGAGTAGGCCTACAGAAGTAATTGAGTGATTTTAATTTAATATAAAGTTGTGATTGCAGTCACACACACTGTAGGTGTCTCTTTGCCCATTTCCCATAGATCTGTCCGACTAACCTGTGCATCTCTCCCCCATGGTAGACGAGTCCATGGGAAAGCTGCTCACTCCCTCTTGGGTTGAGCACACAGTACCCGCTTCAGCTTACGAGCTCTACCCCTTGGCGCTCAAGATGCTCAGTCATTCCAAGCTGTGGGTGGTCCACCTTGGCAAGACGACAGCGAGGAGCAGCGTGCCTGTGGAGCTGATGGGCTGCCGCTCATTCGCCCTGCTCGAGGACCTCCAGAAGCTTTTCCACGGCCTCTGTGCTGGACACACGCCCGTCGGGGCCCCCTGGCTGAGGTCCTGGTGGGGTAGGGGGAAGCGTCGGCAGCAGCTCTGGACAAACTGAAGGAGGTGGTGCAGCAGCTGGAGCAATGGGTGCAATCCAAGTCCTGCAAGGGACCCTCCAAATTGTCACAGTCTGAGCCATCAGACACATATGGTACATCGGGGAGGGAATGACAACACAACAACAAAAACAACAACAACAAGCTTTCACTTCATGCTGACTCGTTTTGTCAAAGCTATACTTTTTTCACTCTTCATGTTTCATTCATTTGACAGGACATAATATTGGGTATATGGGGCTGTTTGATATTGCAAAAATACTTCTGACTATATTATTAGCTTTCACATGCTTACACTGTTTCCAGTAGCAGTGAGTTTTAAAAAAAATGAATAAAGCTCAAAATCCTTAGAATAGCTGTTAATTCCATAATATGCATTGGGAACTCTACACATTCAATTTCAAATCAAAGCATGACCAAAATTGTTGGTCAAGCAGTGTTTGCATTTTTCTTTACAAATGTGCAGAGTATCATGAACTTCACACAAAAATTTGTTCAATGAAAATCTGTCAAACTCTGCCAAGACACTAAAAGTGTGTCATGATTGGATCACTCAGCACAGCAGGTCAATGAACCAAAACACATCAAAATCAAAAGTCTACTGATCTAAACTTGATAGAAACACAATGAGGCGAGTCAAAGAGGAGAATGCAGTGACAACCTAGGAATCTGGACTATCTGGAAAGATGTTGTAAAGAGGAATGATCTCAAATACTTTGCATGGTTTAAGGATGTCATAGGGGAGCATTACCAGCTGTTTTGTTGGCAAAGCAAAGCTAAACAAGGTATTACATATAGGGATGCCAATAATCGTGGCACTTATCTTTTTTGTTAAAAATATATATCTTTATGAAGTATTTTTGTTTGTCAGAATAAATTTGCTTTCTTTCAAGGATGGATTTTCCTCATTGTTTTCATTGTGAGATTATGATAAATCACCAAATGATGGATTTAGTCAACTTTACCAGGGGTGCCAATAATTGTGGAGGACACTGTATCCTCACATTTGCTATCAAACGGGTCATCATAATTTACGACCAGCTGTAGCTGGCTTTGCATTTTACCCGCCATACCACCTCCTGAAGCTGGTGCAGTCATTCAGCTCAGGAATAAATAAGAGGCCAAAGGGAGATAAGTCATCTGTGAATGTGCACCTCTGCACCTTCTCATGAGACTTCATGTAAAGCAGGAAGCAGAGGCTCAGGTGTCTGTTTCACCACTTTACCACTGAACTTCAAAACAGGATACTGCAGCTCTGCTTTGTGTGATAATCTGACCCCATGTGGGTGATTCATCAGATTAGGGATTTTTCTAAAATGCATTTCTGTAGAAGTCTATCAGCACAGAGAAAAATCCACACAGACTCTCAAAGCTTGATTTTTATTTATATTTTTAAACACTGTACAAAAAACATTTTCACATCAAAAACAGGTTAAATCTCTCTCTCTCTCTCTCTCTGAGAGACAGACACACACACAATTTGTATACTGGAGTCACCAGACAAATGCTGCCCTCTCCCTGAGCATCCGGACCCCAAAGCGCTGCCACTCACACTGGTGAATCCACATCTCCTGGGTCGTGTCCAGACAGGCCAGCACTGCTCCGCCCTTCCAGGCTATCAGCCGTGGATCCATATCCTTGGAGAAGATCAGAAACTCAGTCAATATGACAAGGTAAACACCGGGAGAGCAAAAGACTTGTAAAAATAGTTTTAGGAGACTGGTCAATTTGTTTCTAATGTGCGTGCTGCCATCACATCTGGTGTAGCCAGTTCCATTGATTTTCTTGCCACAGGCTACACTCTGTGAATAGAACACTTACGTTGTGAACATGGTGTTGCCCCGCCGTCACAGAGTAAACACATCTGTTGTGCAATTTCATACAACCTGAGGCTTAACTGGGACACTATGGTGATTGTTAAGGTAGCCTGAATGCTAGAAGAATCTCCAAATCTTATCCCAATCCAGACTGATAACCTTATTAAGGTTTGAAATGACATACACCTCAATACAGAGGCAGGCAAAACACCAGTCCTAGTGTTATTGGACCTTAGTGCAACACTGCTGATCACAACATATTACTACACAGACTAGAAGACGGAGTTTTACAGGCATAGTTATCAATTGTATCAATCAACTGTACCTCATGACCAACGTCCTTGACCTGTGGTGTTCCCCAGGGGTCAATATAATATTAGGGCCACTAGTATTAGTCCTAGTTCGATAGAATCAGCGCTGCCAGATCTGGCTAAACCTAAGGTATGCTTGTATTGAAAGATTCAGCCAGATCTGTGCAGCGCTGCCATGTCGAACACGCCCGCTGATTTGGCTATAACGGACCAGGAAGCCATGGGATTTTATTCCAACAGATACAGGTCTTGTTATAACCTCTCTGAACGCTTTCAAAGTTTACAATACTTTGGTTTGTCTGTAGAATCACTGCATCACTGTAAGCCCATTCAGTGATGATGCAAATAAACAGTCTTGCTAAAAATGCCACCAGTTAAGGTAATTTTGTTAAATTATTGCTCTTTTATGCACTATTCCTCTTTGCTTTTGTTTATGAAATGTACTACATAAATAAACTTGCCCTGCCTTGTTGCCTAACATGATACAGTGTTTAAGGTTGTCTGTTCGCCTTCCCTGTTCACATCCAATCTCTGGCTTACACTACATTAGTGTGAGAGAGTGTGTGTGTGTGTGTGTGTGTGTGTGTGTGTGTGTGTGTGAGAGTGTGAGAGAGAGAGAGAGAGAGAGAGAGAGAGAGAGAGAGAGAGAGAGAGAGAGAGAGAGAGAGAGAGAGAGAGAGAGAGAGAGAGAGAGAGAGAGAGAGTGAGTGAGTGAGTGAGTGAGTGAGTGAGTGTGTGTCATACCTTTGGTCGCGTGATGACCTCCACGTTCTCCACTACCCGGCGGAAAGATGGGGGCATCTTATTGAGGATGCGGTGCTGCAGAAACTCCTGTGCGCCATGGAACAGCAGGCCTCCCCCCACCACAAGGATGGAGCTGTACATCTTGCGTTTGGTCTCGTCAGATGCTGCAAACACACACACACACACACAGTTATATAAAGGTCCATATGTTTAGAACTAGGGAGAAAATAAAGCAGTGATATGCTTTAAAAACCCTTAGGGAGCAGAGTTCTGAACATTCTAACAAAAGATTCTGTTCCGCAACAGTTTAAGCAGAGAGGGTTCAAGCGGAGCTAGTAATCAAGGATCTTTGGTTTAAGGGTCTGAAATTCCATGATGAATTCGATGAACCCAGACATTCTAGAACGTTCACGTCCAACACTCTCATCACATCAGTGTGACGGTACCTTCTGAAGTTGGAGAATGGACTGTGTCCACTTACCACAGCAGTCTATACAGTGTAGAATGGCTTTGTCCAGGCCCAGCGCTTTTCCCTCAAACTGCGACATGGCCGTCCTGCGGGACAGCAGCGCTGAGGGCGAGTCTTCCACCTCTGAGCCGCCCATCAGGCATTCTCCCTGGCCATGGCCCAGTTCCACCTCCTGGCCATGAAGGCCCCGCTCAGACGGCTCGCCGCCCTGGCTGCTGGACTCGCCCTCAAAGCCCAGCGGTTTGGGCAGAGACTTCCGCTCAGCGGTGGCTTTGGACGACTAAGAAGGGAAGAGGGAGAGGAGATAAATAAAGATAAAATTCTTTTTTAAAGCGAAGTGAGCAAATATGTATCACTATGTTTCCATATAAAGTTTCCATACATGGTATAGATCTAACTGAATTAGTGAGTGTAATGAGAATGGATGATGTTAATAAACCGAGAGGAAGAGTGTTGGAGGCTAAGTAGAATAGAAGTACTAAGAGGCAAAGAGTGATACGGGACGTAGGGTACAAACAGGCAGAGATAGTATGGTGTATGTCTGTGTGTGTGTGTCTGTGTGTGTGTGTGTGTGTGTGTGTGTGTGTGGTGCCTGTCATTACCTGGTCTTGTTTGCTCTGGGTGGACAGCAAGTAGTGCTCGTCGTGAGGATCTTCAGAGTCCCCCTGTGCCCGCTGCTGCAGCGAGGTCATCTTCTGGCCCACAATGCCAAATGTAGCTGGGTAGAACAGAGCCATGGGGGCCTGTGACAGCGCAGGAAGGAAGCGTCAGACATTCCATCACTCAGGCAACACAATACAACATCCACTCACACTCCCGCATGGATTTTAGCATGACAAAGGCCCGATCCTCTAACTACCTGAAGTTTCTCATCCCCAAGACGGCACTGATACAGGAGCACTGGGGATTCTGGGAAACGTGTGCGAAACTCATGGTCCTGGAGTCCAGAAATATCCTACAATGTGGGGAAATTGAAATGTGTGATATAACACAAATAACAGCAAACACACATTGTGCATGTACTAGTGTCTAGCAGCACAAGTTAGTCTGTGTTTATGATCCAAGTCTAAAATGCATATAGAGTGCGAGTCCTACCTGGTCCAGGTGGCAGAAGGTCTCTTTGAGCTGCTGCAGAAGCATGCAGTCCATGCGGTTGGTCAGCTGGCAATCCCTGTAGGGGAAGCCTGCCCGCTGCAGCAGCCAGAAGAAGCATCGTGTCACATCAGAGCCTCCATACGCCAGGCACAGCCTAGATGGGCGAGCACACACACACACACACGATTCTGAAAAAACAAATACTACCCGAATGTTGTGATTCTATGATTTAGAAAAAGCCCAGCACACAGGAAACAAAACCCTGTACAAACACTCCAAACATCAGATTACAGGCCACGCAGGACAGGTGTAGAGACAAGCTAAGAAAAAAAAAAGAATCTGATGCAGATTCTAAGCAGAGGTAGAAAGCGGTAGTCAATAAGGCTAGGTATTGCCTGCAAACTCTCAATGCCATACTGATCACGATGCAGAGGCCACGATACGGTGTGCATCATGATAGAGGGGCCACGACACAAATACACGTCGATTCTGAACAATTACCATGTTCATAGCCGAATTCACTGCAATGACTGCTCTTTATAATTCTATATAACAGCACAGGCAAAACCTTAAGGTTCACACAACATAAACACTTCAATACCACAGATCACAGAGAAGTCATAATTCTCCTAAAACTTACAATGACCTTTTCTGTTGTCTCTAATGCTTTTTTTTTTTTTTGTATGCCGTGTCGATAGAGCAGCATCTGTATCAATCCGTAGCGATACGTGAGTACATTGTGATATATCGCAAAATATCCATATTATTTTGTGCACAGCCCTAGTAGTCACACACACCTGGAGCTCCGATGGGACACCCCATCCTCCACACAGCACAGGCTGGTCTTCTGGTCACCCACGTCCACCACGCAGGCACTGCTCAGCCCACTGCCGTAGGTGGCACATACCGACTCCTGGTGCACCACGATAGCTTCACAGAGGGTGAGCTTATGGTTATGGTTAAGATATTTGGCCAAAGCGACTTACAGTAGCTTTTTTACAGTAGAGTTTTCTTAGTAACCATATGAACATAAAACATACAAACGTATTTAATACAAGCTTATCATCGGCTGCATGGACAGGTGCATATGTGCAGTAATTTCAAATACAAAACATAGTTGGCAACCACATTTTAGGAAATGTGACAAGCCAGCCATGACACATACACAAACCAGTTGATGGACAATGGACAGTAGATTGTTGTCGAAATATGCAAAGCTATTTGTAATTGTAAGGGAACCTTTGATCAAATGTCTACTTGAGGGTGTTTGAGCGTCAAAATAAATGCAAACATCATTGAAATAGAGGCAGGGATGCCATCTAGTGTTTTGAGTGTATACTGCATCAACAAGCTTGGACTCAAATGGTCGCTGGATAACTGATGTGACATGTAAGCAATTACCGCGGTGGTCAAACACATTGTTTTTCTGAAAGGATCTGCAGCAAACATGCCATAAGGAAATACAAGAGACACGCTTCCTGTGTTTGATAAAAAAAAAAGGCAAATCTGTTCAGATTGTATTTCAATCATCTCTTCAGTTGCTCTCATGGTAATGTATTAGATCCAATTGCTTTACATTATGGCAAGTTTACAGCAGATTGTTTTACAGAAACAATGGTTTTGAACACTGCTGTGATCTAATAACTAATTTAATCATGCACTTGATAAATGCACAGATCTCTCTGTAATGGGTTTCTTACCTGAGAATCCAATGTTATTCAGTAACATGTTAACCATCTCCTTGACATGCTGTCTGTTGTAGATGTCAGGGACAAGCAGGATGCATCTGTGATACTTACGCAAAACCAAACAATATGAGTACCTGTGTATAACATCAATATTTACACCTGTATTGTACACATGTATACCATCAGCATCATTCAGATCCTAGTGAGTTCCAGATACATTCCAAAATGTTCATTTTAACCTTGTGTTTATGTTAGAATACCAGGTGAGGTTCTCTCTGCTTCATCATACCTTAAGGTCCTTCAGAGGGATTTCCAGAAGTTTCTGGATAGCATGGGACCAGATGGCCTCTAGATCAGCAAGGACAGCAGTCAGTGACCCGCCCGGACCCCCGTGGATGTTGAGCTGCCCCCTGCATATTGGCCAGTGGAGGTTATAGCTGTCTGTTGGGTTCACATACAGGGCCTATTACAAAGAAAGAAAAATAACAAGATGGAAGCCATTTAATACATGCCTGGAGTAATGTAATATGTTACATTTGTTTTAAGTAGCTGGCATAACATTAACTCAAAAAAGTGGTATTCCAAAATGTCAGTAGGAGCCTTGGTGAAATCCAACACGTCATTGCCTCTCAACAATTTCTCAATGTTTTTCTCAAAGTTCTTTCACTGCATAATACTGTTATAGTGCAGACACCCAGAGCAAGCTGATGAGTCTGTGGACAGTTCTATAGCAGAGAGCAAGCTTCAGACCTATGTCTGGAGTCACAGCATCTCAGCTCCCCCAGTGGGATGCAGCAAGAACTTGTCACTCTGATCTCCATGACTAGGTCGTACATACTTAGTACACTTCACAAGGTCAAAGGTCAGCAATGCCCTTCTCTTACCTCCTCCCCAACCAAATAGTCTGGCTTGTGGCTTGTGTTTGTCCACTTCACCCTGGCAGTAGGATCCAGCACGGCGGGCCGAATCTGTCTGTTGTAAGCTCTTGCCTATGACATGGAATTGACAGAAAGCAACAACTTACAAGAAGATGTCCAAAAACAAACCCTCCCCTGCCCCAGTACTGAGACTAGACACCCACCTGTTCTGCAGATACTGGCGTTCGTCTAACTCCATTCGACATTTTCTTTGACCAGATGGCTTGATCCACCATTTTGATGCCATTTTGTCTCTGCTCGTTACTTTCTGGTTTCTTGACATTAAATGTGGTCAGGTGGAAGACAGACGACAAAGAGAGAAAGAAACTGATATGAAAGTGGACGTGGTGGAAGACTTTTGAATTGTGTCCCAAATAGACTGTTAATGGTTTCTGTTCACAGGTAGTCTGGTGTAAGTTGTTTTTTCAGACACTTACATTCAGTCCATCCCTCAAGAGCCAGCGGTCCTCATGTCGAGACTGACCAGGTTGTTTATGTCTTCGGGCGATGACGTGCGGAACGATCACTGGCAGGGTGTCTGTGGCTCGACCTATTCTCAGGCTTTTGGATCCAGGATGGATCACAACAATGGAGGTGGTTTGTATAGGCTTGAGAGGGAAATACAACATTGCATTTAACGACCAATAGACAAAATTAGCTCTAATAGTGAAAAGCATTTCATTAGGCTGGCAATGCTTTAACTACTGAGGGCAGAACAAGCCTCTGAATCGCTGACTAGACAAATACAGAGATCAGATAAGCGAAGGCTAGGCTACAGTATTATATTCTAAGTCTACAGTTGCTACTGTTGGTGTGCTTTACTACTAACAATAAGCGTCATTTTTAAAAACAGACGCACAGACACAGACACACTTTGGCTGGGTATTATATGGGTCTGGTCTACCGTTATAGATTAGTCTCTAGTGGTTGCACTTGACACACCTTATTACATCGGAAAAGACCTCAAAATTCTGACTTAGTATCTCAAAATGTAAATAGTCTACCTCATAATTTTGACTGTGTAGCATACATCAGAACTTTGACCTATTTTTGTCTCAAGACAGGAAACTGGGCTTCTATACAATATTGTGCTTACTGCTTTCATTGAAATATAGATGATGTGTGCTAGAACAAGCACGCTAATCAAGATGTAAATGTTTAGCCTACCTCTTGCAAAGGCTCTGCAATAGCGGCTGGGACAATCGGTCTTTTCACGCCACGCTGTTCCTTTTCTTTATCCTTCTCTCGTTCTTTTTCTTTCTCTTTTCCATTCTCTTGCTCTCTCTCTGCTTGAGTCATTTGGTTAAAGTGTTAATAAGACGATTGTAAAATTACAGTCACACTCTGACAATTCGTGGAGCGTGCTACGAGCTCATAGTAGCCATGAAAGAAATTAACAGAGCCACTCTGTAAGACTCGAATAGGGAGAAGTGAAGCCGACTTGATCCAATTTCCTGGGCACTGCTCGTACGGTTCAGCTTCAGTTTGGTGACGCCTGAAACACGATAAAGCTTTAAACGCTTCAGATGTAAAGTTATTTGATGTCAAATGGACGACGGTCATCAGCCTCCGAACGTTCCTGGAACTTCCCAAAACATTGCATGCTAGAGGTTGGCCAAACAAATGTTTCGCGGAGTTGAATTTCACTGGACAACTGTGCGTGTAACCAAGGACTTGTAACTTTGTAACTTCAGAAAGGGCTGTCTCGTTGCCTACTAACATACTAAGAGAACGTTGCAATTAGCTCTGTTTTCAGATAAACTATACATTTCAGCTCTACAAAAACATTGAAACTGCTCAACATTAATAAGCCGAAGCACTTCGGGGTGGGGTTTTCCCTTCGCCAAGAGAGAACACTTCAATACTTCAGGAACCAATATGCTACCTGTACTTTGTGCCACTATGATCTCGCACGTTTTCAAAAAATACATCAATGTACAAATTAATCGCCAGAATTGTCAGATATGGTTTTAGACATAGACTGTATAGTCTATGGTTTTAGATGGAAAGGAAATAATTTGTATCCTCAGCCTGCATGCAAAATAGGAACTCTGCAATATGATTATGCCAGTTAGGGTTTATCTTCCTTAATTACAATGTAAGAGACAATTGGCCTGATTTCATTCACTGAAAACCTCTCAATATATCTCTGAAATGTATGAATATTTGTTACCAAAGGCATTCAGCCTACATAAAACATTAGATTAGTAAATCAGACACATGGTGCACAACTGGTCAATTAAATCATGATTTTATTTTTGATTACACATACCTAAATTATCAAAGTGATGAATGTATATTTATATATAATTAAAATAATACCACTTATTTGGTGGTATATTATACAGTCTTTATTGGATGCAAATCAACAGTAGACAGATGGGAAAAGGGAAGTGTCTGATAGCATCTGAAGGATGAAGGATTGTAGGCCGCTAGTTCAACTGCCCTGGCCCCACAGTTTAGGAATTCCCAGAGCAGCTTCATGAATCTGCAGAGCAGAAACAGCCAGAGGAAGAGGAGGGGGATGACCCGCACACACAAACGTGTGTGTATCTGTGTGTATTGGTCTGTGTGTTGCTTTAACTGTGCTGCCGATTTGCCTCCCCATCATGGTGCTTAAACTGCAAGCATGACAGTGTTTATGAAGCTCCACACATCCCCTCGAACGCCTGCATCAGCATGCAGGCGTTTACCTGTATAGGAAAAGAAGACGGTGAGTCAGTTCATTTGATTTAAGAGTATTAATTAACCCTTTGTGTTTAGCATTCTTACATTACTTCAACAATGAAACTGAAACTCTTTTAGCGTTTCTAAAATCGCATAAACCTGTTTTTACAGTATAATCCATTCAATTCTTCCTCACCTTCCTCATCCTCCTCCACCCATTGGGGGAGCATTGGGCCCCCCTCCGTGGTTTATCCTCCCCATTCGCCTCCGGCTACCAGGGTAACCTGGAGGACTGCATAAACATTACATTAATGTTGCACTACTGTTCAATATAAGCTTAAACATACAAACATTACACTCAGTGTAGTGTCCAAGTGTTTGACATTACTGCATCAGGGCACACTAAGAGGAGTACATCTCATTCATGATAACACACTCTCAACTATGCAAATGATTTAGCACCACCACAAAAAAAAATAAAAAAATAATAATAATCTAGACCGTTGTATTTATACTTCACCCTCTGTATTTACTGACAATTCTAAAACTGATAGTTCCGGTCCTTGACTAGGATTGGCTGAATCATGTTCGATGCCGTTGTAAAATGCAGCATAAACATACACCTTGTCAGACACTGATTCTACAACAGCTAAGGGGGGTTTTAGGGACTCTGCTAGCGCGTCGTGCCTAACAACACCCCTTAGCTGTTGTAGAATCAGTGTAACATACGGCCTCTCAGGGCTTATTGCTTAATTGAAGGATATTAACATGATTAATACATGCTTGTGTGAGCTTTGGCAGGTTTGTACAATGTATGTGTGCAATTTCTTTGTATATTTTCTTTATTCTGGTACTAAGACACTTCAGATGTTACAAAGGTTAAAAGTCTCACCTGACTTTTCACAGCTGTTGAGCTAAACGGAAGCTTAAGAACTTTTGACACTTTGCATTTCTCATTACCGCAGATCAGTTTAGATGGACTTACCCTCTGCCATCACTGAAGCGAGACGAAGCACTGTTTCCATCCTTTGATAAATCTGGCTGGACAAGTGTCTGAAAGCTAGAGAGGGAGACGAGAAAGAGAAAAATCATTAATAACTGCCCAATATCACTTTGTTATTGACACATCCGTTACCACTACTGTAATAGTAATAACAGGAGTTCAACAAAGTGGTACTATCACACATTGCATTGGTGTAATGCTACTATTATTTGGATTCACAGAAATTACTTACAATAAACCAATAAATTCAACTGCAGTCCAAAACATGTCTGTCAGAAAAGAGAGTCTCCATGGTGACTGGGTCCTGTTGTCCAGGACCTGGCCTGAGATGAAATACAAACATTTAGTATTTGGCAAAAACAACATAAATGGTATCAACTAAATGGTGGCCATATTATTCATATCACAAATGAAAACGACTACTATGATCATATCACCATACCACTAGGTTTTCTTTACAAGATAACTAATATGCACCACGCCAGCATTTACATAGGCCTACATGAAACATATTAGGCTAAATAAGATGAAGCTACATGATTTCACAATAATCTCATGCTTGAGTTGATAATGATCCAGGGGAACCTTTCTTGAAAATTTATTTTTGATCTCATTGAGATATGACAGATGTCTCCTTATTCCTCGGGAGAACTAAAGCTACCACACCAAAATATCTTCTCACCCAAAATTCTACTGGTGATCGTTGACTTATATATCAATAAACGTTATTATGCAAATATTGCCAGCTCTTGTAGAACTGATCGATCGGTGTGTTCCCTTGTGTTTGGCACGACTCCAGATTTTGTTACTTAATTTCGTCGTGCTGCCAAGAAACGGCAATGCTTATTTAAAAGTGTCATAACGTTACAACAATAACCACGCTAACTTGCAGTGATATATAGATATCAGAACTCCCCCTATTACCGTCGGTCCCGTATTTCCGCCGTCTTGCGTGTATGTGTCACTTAATATCCATTTCTATACAAACCAAGACGGCGGATTCCCCACCCACACCATAGGTGTATCTAAATTAGCTATGTACCAACAATGACATTTTACCGTGACTCGAAGAGCTGTAAACAGTGTTGTAAGTTAAAACTCCACTGGAGCTCCAAGCGGATGTGTACACGCAGTACACATCCGAGCTCCAGTGGAGTTTTAATTTCATGACTAGAATTATCGGTCTAACCGTTCATCGTTGAAACGGCGTAAATAGGCGAGCCATCAGGCCAGCACTATAACTCCGAGCGTGGTAAACAAAATTTCAGGCAGTAAATGCGCCCGTTAAGAACCAAACCAGATTTTGTTCAAATCTACACACCTATGGCTACTGAAAAATGTAAGATTCATTTAGCAAATGTTATTTTGAAGTGTTCAAAAACATAAAAAACAAAAACAGAATTTTCGAACAAAAGTGGTGATGATAATTGGGGGTGTTTTAGATATACCTGTAAGAGTAACGCTAGCCACATCGCTATTTCACAGAGGGGGATTGGCATAGAGTTACGTTCACATCTTCATGAACAACAGCCAGCTGATCAATTTAGGAATACATATGTGTGGTTTTGAACCTCAAAGCTGTGCCATTGTAAACTGACATTGCTTACAAATTTATCTAGCTAGGGTAACTTATCGCTAGTTGCTAGCTAGCTGAACAGTGGATGGTATCGATATCGCTAGCTATAGAAAGCGTAATGCCAACTTCAGCGTTATGCCGACCTAATGTTCAATTGTCATTATGTCAATTAAATGACTCTCACAATTTGTATTATGAACACATTCAGTATTATCATTATATCAAACACTGCCACTCACCATTAGCCACGTAAACCATCTTGGCGTCTTCCCTGTTGTGTGTATGTAATGCGGATATTTACTAGACGACGCCTGTATAACTACGTCATTACGCAAGGCTACGCAGACGTGAAACTTCCCTGTAGAACAGATTGCTGCCACTATGTAAACGGCTACATCTGGACCAGATGCAGAGAGCTAAATTTGTCTCAATAATATTTGGATATGCACAGAGGGGGATCCACAAATATTTCTTGATTTGCATGTGTGTTTTGATACCTACAAATAAATTATTTATACCTCGTATATTGATATAGCTGTGCATTTGTAAATAAAATGCCATTTGTAAAACCGAAAATTTCATTTGTGAAATGTGATTCTGCATTTGTGGATCACCAGCACACGCATTCTTCGCTTTCCAAAGTTAGGCCTATGTATTTTAGAGACGTTCTTCGCATGAAAGTCGCACAAATCCACACGTGAAAAAATCATATTTGTAACTTGTAAATTTGTTTTCACAATTGTAGATGTGTAAATCAAATGGCATTTGTAAAACTGAAAATTGCCTTTGTGAAATCTAATTTTGCATTTGTGGATCACCAGCACACGCCGTTTTCGTTTTTGCATTTGTGGATCAGCACACGTGTTTTTGAGACAATCTTTACGGCAGAGAAGCCACCCAGATCCACAAATAGCCTATCCTTTCTGATCCTGCTTTGTATCAGTCTGTAATTTGCTGCCTCCAACAATTCCAACCAGTCTCTTCCTCACAGCTGTCAGACGTGGTCTCTCATATGAAGCCCTCTTCTTGCCACTCTGATATTCTTCCATCTCACCTTTTCAAAGAAGTTTTTTGCGGCTATTTGCCCTTTTTATCTTGAGCACCACTCCCTGGCTAATGGAGTAGTACCCTCTGGCTTCAAACACGCTTTCCTGAAAAAACCTTTCCTTGATCCCATTGATTTGAAAAATTATAGGCCCATTTCTAAATTGCACTTTCTCTCTAAGATCTTAGAAAAAGTTGTTCTGTCACAGGTCTCTTCCTTAAACACCTCTAATATCCTTGACAAGTTTAAATCTGGTTTTAGACCACTTCTGGTCCTGTTAGATCTTAGTGCTGCTTTTGACACCATTGACCACAAGATCCTTTTAAAACGCCTGGATGTTGAAGTTGGTCTGCAAGGCACTGTATTAAATTGGTTCAGATCTTACTTAACTGATAGATCTTTTTCAGTGCATTTAGGCAATGCTTCATCATCATCTGCTCCCATTAAATGTCGTGTCCCCCAGGGTTCTATTTTAGGGCCTCTTAGAGCCTCTATTATTTTCTTTATACATGCTTCCCCTGGGCTCCATTTTCAATCAATACAATATTCGTTACCACTGCTACGCAGATGATACTCAATTTTATATACCGGTGGCCCCTGAAAATTCCTGCTCATTGACCAACCTTTTTCTTTGTCTTAATGACATTAAGAATTGGATGGCTAACAACTTTTTACAGCTAAATGACAGCAAAACAGAAGTAATCATTTTTGGACCACCTAATTCTGTCAACAATGTAAGCAAGGCTCTTGGCCCTCTGTCTGTTAACCATCACAGTGTGGTCAAGAACCTAGGTGTTTTCCTAGACTCTTCTCTGACTTTTAATAAGCAAGTCAACAGCGTTGTCAAGGGTAGTTTTTTCCAACTTAGAACAATAGCAAAGCTCAAGTCTTCTCTCTCCTACATGATTTAGAAATCCTTATACATGATTTATCCTTATACTTGATTACTGCAACTCACTGTATGTAGGTGTAACTAAATCTACCTTAAACAGACTCCAGCTGGTCCAAAATGCTGCAGCCAGATTACTGACTGGATCTAAGAAACGTGACCACATTTCACCTGTGTTGGCTAAACTGCACTGGCTTTCTGTGGAACACAGAATTAATTTTAAAATTCTTCTGTTTGTTTTCACAGCTTTACATGGTTTAGCACCTCAGTATTTATGTGATCTTTTAATTCCTTACTGTCCTCCTAGACCTGACCTCTTCGATCATCTTCCCAGTGTCTTCTTTGTGTTCCTTCTGCCTCTCTTAAATCCAAAGGTGACAAAGCTTTCTCTGTCTATGCTCCCCAGCTTTGGAATAGCCTTCCAGATGTTGTGAAATCCTGCCCCACTATTAGTAGTTTTAAATCCAACCTAAAGACCTACCTCTTCTCCCTAGCTTTTAACACTCCCTGACCCCCTCACCTCTCCCTTATTTTATATGTTTATATGTATGTATGTATGTATTTATGTATGTATGTATGTATGTATGTATGTACGCCTTGGACAAGTTCCAACACTGTGGAAGACATCATGTCTCACCCCTGTCCCTAAGAAGCCACACCCTAGTGAGCTTAATGACTACAGACCTGTCGCTCTTACATCACATGTGATGAAGACAATGGAGCGATTGGTCTTAGGCATGCTCAGACCCCAGGTACGCCATGCACTAGACCCGTTACAGTTTGCTTACCAGGAGAAAGTGGGCGTGGACGATGCCATCACTTATCTTCTACACAGGACACATTCCCACCTGGACATGGGGAAAAGTGCTGTGAGAATCATGCATGTTCTTTGATTTATCAAGTGCTTTTAACACCATCCAGCCCCTCAGATTGGGAGACAAGCTCTTGCAGATGGGTGTGGACGCTCACCTGGTAACCTGGATTACAGATTACCTGACCCGGCGACCACAGTTCGATCAGACTGAAGAACTGTCTCTCTGACACTGTGATCTGCAGCACCGAGCCACAGGGAACTGTGCTCTCTCAGTCCTGTTCACCCTGTACACATCTGACTTCTGCTACAACACCGAGTCATGCCACATGCAGAAGTTTTCTGATGATACTGCAATTGTGGGGTGTATCAGGAACGGGCAGGAGGAGTACAGGAGCCTGGTGGAGGACTTTGTGCAATGGTGCAAACTCAATCATCTTCAACTTAACACTTCAAAGACCAAGGAGATGGTGGTGGATTTCCGCAGGTCTAAGCCCACTCTGCTACCAGTCCACATTGATGGGGTCAATGTGGAGGTGGTTAGCACCTACAAGTATCTGGGTCTCCACCTGGCACTGTTGACTTACTCATTTGCACTATCACCATGACCACTATCACCATTGCACTACCACCATGACACTCATTCACACAGAGCACCTTAGAGCACCTTACCATACCTTACTATGCACAGAGAATCACAGGCTCAGTCCCTGCCTCAGTCATTGCAAGCGCCTCTGATTTATTAATCACCACTATGTGGATACTGTTTTTAGAATTGATTTAGATTAAGTGTTAGTATAATTTGTATTTTAGTATATTTTTATAAATTGTATTAAGTGTTAGTATAATTTGTATTTTAGTATATTTAGCATATTCTTTATCTTCTACTGTCCTTACTGCTTAGTTGTGTTTTTATATTATATACTTTAATTACTCTTTCTGCTGTTAAAGAATGTGTTTGTGTTGTATGTATGCTGCTGCTGAGACCTTGAATTTCCCCTGGGGATCAATAAAGTATCTATGTATGTATGTATGTATGTATGTATGCATGCATGTATGTATGTATGTATGTATTATTACTATTATTATTATTATTATTTTATGTAAAGCACTTTGGTGCAATGCTATTGCTTTGAAATGTGCTATATAAATACATTTGACTTGACTTGACTTACCTCTAATTCGCCTGCTGACAGACTTTCTAATCCAGTGGTCTAGATGGCAGTGTTCTATGGGACTCATAACACACAGAGCTAGCGAACCTAGTTCTTAAATGTACCAAGTTATGCCTTTTACAACAAGCTTTTTGATGGAAAAGTGGTGTTCAATTTCCATAATCTTTGTTTAGTGAACGCATAAAACCGTCAGTTTGTAAGCGAAATCAAGAATTACAATCTTTGAGTTTGTTTATCGTTACCTATAGACAGGTCATCTGCTGGAAACATTAGGCCTAGTTTTTGGTCAAAGTTTTCTCCATGGATTCCTGGTCAGAACCCCTATTGGAACAGATTAAAACTTGGTGCATGTTGAATTTTGTCTGTGTACACCTTCATTAATGTTGATTTTCTCCCGACTGGAGGGTCATACTGTCACGACATTCTCCTGAAATGGGGAGGAGGGTTTGGAGATCATGATACCGTGTCCGAAATGTGCATCCATTGCTCAGAAAAATAAGGCTTTGAAAAATTCTGGGAAATTCTTGGATTCTGCCATAGACCTCAATGTGAAAAAGAGAGCCCGATCACTGCATAAATGTGCGGGGCGTGTGCTACTGCTACCCTATTTGCATACATTGCCGGGGACAGGAAATGGCCTCTCAGGAAGTATCTTCGTAATCAACCATCTTTGCTGCAGCCATTCCTTTACTTCCTGAACTGGCCTGTCAGGGTCAGAGTTCAAAGAGCCACAGTCTTTATGAACACACACACACACAAACACACATTATGTCTGTTAAAATCCTGCTCATCTCTCTCACTCACTCACACACAGACAGAAAGAGAGAGGGGGGGTGAAATCATACCATACACTCTACACCTAAAACTAATTTGCCATATACTGTACATCGTAATCTCTAATGGAATTACAATAAATGTGAATTTGCAACTCAGTGCGTTTTCTTCCTCTACACACACACACACCTCTGATTGGCTTGTGTGAGTGAGTTGTCTTTTTCCTCTAGGAGTTTCTTTAGTTATTCAATCTTCAGCATCAGCTGTTGGTTTGACTGCACATGCTCCGTCAGGCTCTTCTCAGTCTCCGCCTCCCTCTCCTCCAGACGGCCAATCAACACGCAGAGTTGCCGCGATGTATTCACATGTTGACTTTTGGCTGCGGAAGTCGCGGGATATGTGTAGACAACTGCCATATTGGCATTATGAACTAAACCCCATGCATTTCTATCACTACCGTTTACCACAGCCACTTTCGATTTCAAAAGTATAGCACTAACTATAACTATAGTCGCTGATATGGCAGCTTATCTGGAAACGTTAGTGAATTATGGTGTTCCAGGCTAGTATCTCCCAGAAAGAGATCCAGGTGTGTGTGGCCAGGCTATCACAGCATACCATTGTCAACCAATCTGCCAAAAGAACCAAACTGGCATCCTAGAAGGCTCTTACCAGTACCAGCTGTGCTGTGTTCGCATGTCCTTTAAAGCAACACCAAATAACTTTTCCTCTGTCGCACGCACACAATTTGTTTATCCAACGGCTTTGTAAATAACGATGTCCATAGACAAGGTAGAATATGTTGCATGATTTTATGAAAGTAGGATACGATATTGCGACATCATGCAAGTCAAATTTGTAGTTTCTTATGTCTCATTCCATCAAACTACAGATCCGCTACCCGATCTGGCAAACTTACATAGTGCGGTTATAGCCGATAGAGGACCGCAAACGAATGCAGAAGTGATGTCGTCTTCAAACTGACCAAGGATGAACGGGCGGGACCTCCGTAGCCGGAGACCACAACCGTTGGAGGCGCGAGGTGAAGACCTTCCGATCTTTGCATCGCGCTTGGAAAGTTACCAAGCAACATGAAGTGGAGACTTCACGCAGATATCAACTTAACAATACCAAAGCCGTATGCTATTGCAAGCGTACAATACTCTACCCTATCTTGCCAATCCCCTTGTAATGCAAAAACAAAGCTTAATAGGCTATATCTAACGCATAAACAAGACAAAATATCGGAGCAAGCCTAAAAAGACCTAAAGCCTGAAAGGACCAGTAAACGAAACAATCCTACCGCCCCCTTGCGTACAGGATGATAAATTAATATTTACGCTGCACTTGGCTTTTTTTTGCTTTATGTTGCATTTTCAAAATCAAACATTTAGTGGTTAAAATATATTTTGAAATGACATTTTTTTCAATGCACTCTACATTTTAAATTCAAACCTAAAGTTCTGAAAATGTCACAAAAGCAGGCCCTCTTTGGTTGATGTTGTTGTGCGTCTTCTAAAGATTACAAGTCTGTGTGTGTCCTGTGTATATGGTTTCCCCTCTGTGCTAGTGTATGCATTATTAAGATGAAACATGGGGTAACTTTTGGGGGATTTTTTTTAGCAAATTTCTGGGCAACATGTTCCCCCTGGTTTATTTTTGTTGTATGATCATGATATCTTACCACTTATCACACCTCTTCAAAACCAAATCATCAGTTTATTCATATGAAGATATCTCATAGAGCTTATCTTACTCCTAGAGTCAGACACTTAATCGGTCAAGCTCCACATCCATTTTGTACTTTGTGCTCACAAAATGCTTTGGGGACTTTTATGCATATAATGTGGGACTGCCCTAAGATTTATGATTTTTTGAATAAGGTGTTATTCATTATCTGATCTCATTAGGCCCTTTCACACTGGCGAAATCGCCGCGATTTTATGTACCAGAATCGCGGAACGACTTTCACATAGACCGAGGCGGAACAGCGGGACAAAGTGTCTCGCCAAATTTACTACCAAGCCCCCTAGACATTTTGCCGAGTTTTTTCGTTCCGGTGTTACATGGCAACTGGCTCCCATGTTAACTGGCTGCGTTGATGACGTTTCATGATTGATGACGAGTCTTTGACAGATGTGGCCGCTTGCAGATTTGTCTCTTTCTGATATACCAGAGACGCACACAAATATGCATGACATGTTTAAAAGTCAAAATTGTATGTAGTACTACATGCACTGGACCATAAATATGCCACCCAAAAAACAAAAACCTAAATACACTCCACGTGGGTATCGATCCACGAATAAATTGACCTGTTTGCTTGGTAATCAGACGTCATATCCACTTGCGCCACGAACCAGCTGACGGCACTCACAGAAATTGACTTCAGTTGTATGATTAAAAGAAGTCAGCTAACGTTATTATAATTGTAACAAGTTAACACAGCTGTTCATGTTATCTGGCTACCATGTTATCATGCTACCGTTGCCCAAGCCATTTAGTAGGCCTTCAAAGTATCATGGTTAAGTTTTACAAACGTTTCACTGAGGTTAGGCTGTGGTCGCCCCTACCTGAAGTGTCTGTAGAGGCACATGAACATGAACGTCAGCAAATAAATAAAATAAAAATGTGTTGCCTAATTGTGTATCCTTTTGTCCAGCCTATTCTTTTAAGAATTCCGTTCATGAAACACAGGCATTGAAACGCACACAGCAATGGGCAGGAGAAGTCTATAACGTGTCCATATTTCACAAAAAAATTGCGCACAGGGTGAGTCAAAACTCTTTAGGCTTATTAACATTAATGTTGCTGACACGTAAACATGGGTTTGATGGTGTTTTGGATACTTTACTTCCCAATTCTTAAGTTGGTGCTTCTCCTGTGGCAACAGGTTCGTGCGCCTTTCATCAATAAAAACAAAAACAATGCTTGAACGTTCTATTTGGGCCCCAATCTACTTCCTCTACATCAAGATAACATATGGAATGTTAAAAAGGAAGTCTTGTGGGGCCAACTATGATGCTGATAATGGAACTCTCTTGAAAGGGTCCATTAATTGCTTGATCACGCAGTCGACATGGGTTCAATCCTCCCCATCAAAATAAATATATTTTTTTATTATTATTTTTTTATTTTTAGACCAGCAACGCTTCCTCAATTTAGGCTACAGGTAGACTAGGTGGCCACAGAGAGCCTGACCACCAGTCAGTGAAATGTTTGAAAACTTAACCATGATACTTTGAAGACCTACTGGCTTGGGCAACTGTAGCAAGACAACACCATCAGCCGTGTTAACTTGCTACAATCATCAGCTGACTTCTTCTAATTGTATAGACTAATTGAAGTAAATTTCACTATGACTTTAGGGCTGGTTCGTGGCGCAAGTACGTAGATAAATGGTTTTCATGTAAGAGGTTTCATTTAGGGAGCAGGTTCCATACCTACGTGGAGTTATTATAAGGCTATTTATAGTTTTGGTGGCATATTCATGGTCCAGTGCATGTAGCGTAGGCCTACTACACACAATTTTGACATTTAAATATGTCATGCATATTTGTATTTGTTCGTCTCCAGTTTCCATCAGAAAGTGACAAATCTGCAAGCGGCCTTATCTGTCAAAGAAACGTCATCACTCGTGAAACGTCACCAACGCAGCCAGTTAACATATGTGCCAGTTGCCATGTAACACCGGCACCAGTGTGAATGGGTCAAGGCGGAAAGGGCAATCTGGGCTGGCATTTCGATGCTATGTCCAGCCCACCACAGGAGATTGCAAAAAAATCTAACTGATCAAAAGCAGCAATAGCAGAGACAGCACATTATGTCAATCTATAAATTCACAAAGTCTCCAGTCATTCCGTGCCTGCTAGAGTTGACTGTAGCTTGGAATGCAATCAGTTGCCATAATAGGCTATCCTAAAATCCAGCGAAAAAACAATGCATGAACTCATGAGCGTCTGTCTGCCCTATATGTATATCCTCTGACTGTAATGCTTACAGATATCTAGGCGATATTTGTAACATTTGTTAAGTATTTGGCCTGTTATAAAATCATGTAGACCTATTGAACAATTTAAACACATTAGGAACCGCAAAGTTGGAGACATGCATAAAGACATTGCTGCCAATTTAAAACCGGATTACTCTGGAATGGCTAACTGTACAGGGACATGCTTTACACCTTTGTGTTCGGTAAGGTCTGCTGTTTATTCTGATATATGGTTTGTCATGTGTTGAGGTAAAGTTCGCGAAGTATTCCACCAAGATGAATGGGTGGGAGGCGAGCAAAGAATATGATTAAATTAAAGTTACTTTTCTCGCGAACCGTTTACCACAACAACTAACCACTAACATCGTTTAAAAGCTGAGAAAAAGCTCTTTCATGTGATGTCGGTGATAATAGGCTACTTCGCAAGTAGTTCAGCAAACTGTGGATGGGACAGAATACCTATACAGAGCAGCAGCTCTGGCCATATCGGCTCTGGCTCACATGATGTAGCCTATATGCTTTAAATGCATTATCGCTTCACTACCCAACACGCGAACAAGAAAGAAAAGAAAAAAGAAACCAATGTGCTTATGTCGCGATTTTTCGATAGGCCCAGGCCTAGAGAAAAGACAGCTATGGTAACCTAACAATTAGGATTTGCTTTTCCTACACTGCTGTTTGGTTGTCCCAAACTTTGAGACGATCCATACTCACATTAACTGAAGCTTATCAACCCGAACTGCGATGTTCCAAACAGAGTGACAGGATGCAATGCCTAATAATCTCACTGCCTTCGGCATAACTGCTAACAGGAGGATGCACCTTTCTGTGTCTCTGAGGTCGATGTGAGCAATGCCTTTAGGAGGGTTAATTGTAGAAAAGCTGCTGGACCGGATGGAATTTCTAACAGGGTTTTGAAATCCTGCGCTGCTCAGTTAGCTCCTGTGTTCACTTATATCTTTAACACATCATTGGCTCAAGAGACAGTTCCTACTTGCCTCAAGCAGTCTGTTATTGTTCCAGTAACGAAAAACAAAAGTCCATCATGTCTGAATGACTACTGCCCAGTAGCCCTGACGTCTACAGTGATGAAGTGTTTTGAGAAGCTTGTGAAAAACATTATCTGCTCATCCCTCCCTGCCTCCTTCGACCCCCTCCAATTTGCTTACAGAGCCAACAGGTCTACAGAGGATGCCATCTCAAACCTCATGCACACCACCTTAACTCACCTGGAGGAGGGGAATGGGAATTATGTGAGGATGTTGTTCATTGACTTTAGTTCAGCATTCAACACGATAGTACCTCTCACCTTGGTCACAAAGATGAAGGCCTTAGGACTGAACACCACCCTGTGTCACTGGATATTTGACTTCCTCACCAACCGTTCACAAGTGAGTGGGGGGTCTGACATTTGACTCATTAACCATCAGCACTGGTGCTCCCCAAGGCTGTGTTTTGAGTCCACTGCTGTACAACATCTACACACATGACTGCAAAGCCAACAGTAGTCATACCTCCATCATCAAGTTTGCAGATGACACAGTGATCTTGGGCCTGATTAGTAACAACAATGAACAGCTCTACCTGAATCAGGTTGATGAGGTGGCACAGTGGTGTCAATCTAACAGCTTGACACTGAATATCAATAAAACCAAGGAAATGGTAGTGGATTACAGAAGGCAGCAGCAGAACTACAGTTACACCCCACTAATGATCAGCGGGCAACCTGTAGAGAGAGTCACAAGTTTTAAATACCTTGGTGTCCACATTACTGAAGACCTAACATGGACTGTTAACACTCAATATGTTCTGAAGAAGTCCAGACAACGACTACTTCCTTCGTCAGCTAAGGAAATTCAAAGTTTCTACATCCATCATGAAGGCCTTCTACACTTCAGCGGTTGAGAGTGTTCTAACTGGTAGCATCATCACCTTGTATGGGAACTCCACAGTTAGAGATTGTAGTACTCTGCAGAGAGTAGTGCGCTCAGCTGAGCGTGCTATAAGAACTCAACTCCCTGCTCTACAAGATATCTATTCCAGAAGAGTACTCCTAAGAGCCCAAAAGATTCTGAAGGACTCTTCTCATCCTAACAATGGATTATTCCTACGCTGAAATCAAGAAGCGCGCCTATGTAGTCACAAAGCCAGAACTGAGAGACTCAGGGAAGTTTTTATCCCCAGGCCATCGAACTCTGAACTCACACTATACTGACTTTGCACACATTCACTCCTCAGCACTCTCAAACATTTCCCAACTCTGAACTCACACTATACTGACTTTGCACTCATTCACTCCTCAGCACTCATGACCCCACACACACACACACACCTACTAGACTTTTAGCACTTTCACATCCCTCACCCTATGCTACAGACCTTTTATTTATTTTCTTATTTCATCATACGTCAAAACACACACACACACACGCACACATATCTGACTTTCTCCAACTTTTGCACATCTCCATAGAACTTTTTATTTATTATTTTTGATTTCTCCCCCATCTACCCAGTTCCTTGCCTAGCCTTTCTGTCCCCACCACCCCCACCCCCCACCCCCAACACACACACAAAAAACACACACACTTACATCATCACTGTCATCACCACACATACATACAGCACACTGCTTGCTACAGTAAGCCTCCTCTACTTGCTGCACACTGCCCCCCCCTCCCTCCCTACATACACAGCACATTGTCTTCAGGATCTTCTCCAACACACATCCTCTACATACTTACAGCACACTGCCCCCACCTACCCACACACACACTACACACACACACACACACAGTCACTGCTACACTCCCCTCCCCCCACACACACATCTTCATCACTCACATACATCATACATACAGTACTCTGCTTGCAATAGTAAGTCCCTTCACCATACTTGCAGTACACTGCCCCAATACACAGCACATTGTCTCATGAGGAAGCTTCTCCAACACACATATTGCACACTGCCCTCTCCCCACATACACAGCACACTATCCCATCTCCCCTGTCATCCCCCAACACACACACCAAGACCCTGGCAGTTGGGTTAGCCCCTTGAGCCGTGGATCTGCCCAAGGTTTCTTCCTTGGTAAGGGAGTTTTTCCTTGCCCCTGTTGCTCTTGGGTGCTCCTTGTTGGTGCCCCCCCATTCCAATCCTCCCCCCACCTTTCTTATGCAGCCCTTGCCACTTAATCTACTAAACCCCTCTTCTACTGCACTTTTTACCCCCCCACTTTGCACAAATAGGCTGACACCAGACATAATTTCACTGCATTTCTTACTTCCAGTAACTATATGCATGTGACAATAAACTTCCTTGTATCCTTGTAACAGTACGCCTAGGCCTACTGTTAAACACATGAAAAAATATTAAGCTGCTGTTTTCTCTTCATAATGAGCACTAGGCCTACGCTTAAATGATTTATGACTGAATGGAACGTTGCGTTTTTAAACGCCAGAACTGCTTATCACGTCGTGTGACAAAGTTTACACCAATCATCATCTTCTAATATATCCTTACGTTGAGATGTCCATTCTCTTTGCCCTAGGCTATTATTTGTGCGCGAAGCATGTTTCAATTAAGACAAAACACAAGCTATTTTTTTATTGTTGTAATATTGAATGATTTCATGAATAAATTATGCTTTTAGTCGTACAGGATTCTGACTGGCGGCGCCACTGACCAAGGCCACAGTAGCTTGTGAACCTCTGATTTTCAAAGGGAAATCACAGAGCATAAAGGGCAACTCTTCTCTTCAATTTCCCTTCCAAATTACTTTTTATTGTCTGAAGACATCTATCGCAAGACTCTAACATTCTAACAGCAACAGCAAAGCAAATGCAAGCTAACCAAAGTGCAGTCGGTTCTCCCGCCATGGTTTTTTGAAATCACACACCTGCTGTATCTGAAGCCCCACGGACGCATAAGGCCTACGACTATCACTCTACACGCCCCCTGTTGCACGTCACAATTTAATTTACTATAGCTGATCCTGCCTTCTGGCTCCCCAAAATGCCTCATCATGTGAACAGATCAGCAGGCCGGCAAATTTTCACCTCGCTTTCAGACACAAAAAGACGGCAAAAAGACGTCTCCTCTTCCCGCAAATTTAGCGGGATCTCTGTGTGAAAAGGCCTAATAGGTTAATGATGACTCAATGATGACTCAAACTTGAATGCATGAATAAAAGGTCTACAAAGATCATTATTCAAGTTTGGGTTCCACCCCACAACTTAGCCCATAAGCATTGGCTGAATACATTCTTAGAGATTCTTTTTCTTGAACTTTCTTCTGCCAAGATTAATGGCGCTACTCCTCGGACAATACAAACTTTGAGAAATGGAATTGCCAGAGTTCAAGACATTTTACTGGAGAGAAACTAAGTGGACTGTTCTATACTGACTGTGCTACACTGATAGTTGTGTTGTATCCCATGTGGTGGGGGTATGTTTGGGTTTGTGTATCTGTTTTGTAACAACGCCTTTCATATATGTTGTTACTCACCAAATACAATAAAAAGTGAGTACCAAAAAACCCATATCACACAAACACACCCCATCAGAATATACCACTGTATAACCCTGAACAGTGAAATACCCAGTGACTCCCAATGTTGTACAGAAACACCTTGTTGTACAGAAATATACATATACAAACAGAAATAGGGAGAAAAAAAAGCATTTATTGTATGGCAACTGTACTACAGTACATAGACATGACATGCCCAGTGCACATGTTGTTCCGCCATGGTAGACTCTCTCTGGTCAAGGCCACAATGTTGCTGGGGTAGGGCCAGATAGATAACACCAAAGAAATTCAAAGGTACCATCCAAAACCATGGAGTACAATCCAGATTGCTGTGAGTGATACTATGGGCGCTACTTTAAATGCTGGCCAGTCTAACTGAGGCCTGCTTAATAACTAAGCCAAATCTATTTGCAAATGTAATACCATGAGAAAGATCCTAAATACAAACGTAATGCCGTTGGTTCATTTACAAGAACTTTGCTCCTAGACTGACGTTGTACAGCACTGAAATTAGGGCCCCTTCTCTCCTTGGCCATGTTCATCAGGTCAGATGTCAATATTATGTCTGGCTGTTGGCTGGGAAAAGAATGCCTATGCTAAATAAACAGCTTCAAAGTGCAGTGTGTGTTCATGTGTATGTGTCCCAAAGCTAAATGAATAGACTCCAAATGTCAAGGCTCAGATTTGGGTTCAGAATTTTTGGGATACTATAACACAAATATATGACACGCATTCACCAATGTGCAAAACTCTCCACAAAATTCATACATGCTACCACACCTACAGAGGAATAATGCATTGGTATGAAATACGCAATAACTCCCAAAACATTCATACACATCTTTTAATACAAACATCAGACTACACACATGGAGAAACATGACTGTTGAAAAACTGGAACACAGAACATGAAATAGTATATCTCAGGGCAAGTCTACATATTCTGTCCGGCATGTTTACACTAATGTTTTTTTAGACATCGAAGAGTAGAATAACTCTTGCCACACTGAGTGCAAAAATGTGGCCTCTCTCCTGTGTGATTGCGAAAGTGTTTTCTGAGATCTCTTTTAAAGGTAAACTTCTTAACACAATCAGTGCACTGGAATGGCCTCTCTCCTGTGTGAATCCGCTGGTGTGTTTTGAGCTTGTTGCCCCTTTAAAGCTCTTGCCACACTGATCAGTGAGTGAGTGCCCCCTCTCTCCAGTGTGAGTGTGCAAGTGTTTTCTTGCCACAGGTAAACTTCTTACCACAATCAGTGCACTGGAATGGCCTCTCTCCTGTGTGAATCCGCTGGTGTATTTTGAGACTGTCCCCTTGAGTGAAGCTCTTGCCACACTGATCGCAGTGGTACGGCCTCTCTCCAGTGTGAGTGCGCAAGTGTTTTCTGAGATCTCCTTTACAGGCAAACTTCTTACCACAATCAGTGCACTGGAATGGCCTTTCTCCTGTGTGAATCCGCTGGTGTATTTTGAGACTGTCCCCTTGAGTGAAGCTCTTGCCACACTGATTGCAGTGGTATGGCCTCTCTCCAGTGTGAGTGCCAAGTGTTTTCTGAGATCTCCTTTACAGGTAAACTTCTTACCACAATCAGTGCACTGGAATGGCCTTTCTCCTGTGTGAATCCGCTGGTGTATTTTGAGACTGTCCCCTTGAGTGAAGCTCTTGCCACACTGATCGCATGCGGCCTCTCTCCAGTGTGTAGTGCAAGTGTTTTTTGAGATTTCCTTTACAGGTAAACTTCTTACCACAATGTGCACTGGAATGGCCTCTCTCCTGTGTGAATCCGCTGGTGTATTTTGAGACTGTCCCCTTGGTGAAGCTCTTGCCACACTGAAGTGTTTTCAGTGTGAGAGTGTTTTCCCCTTTACAGGCAAACTTCTTACCACAATCAGTGCACTGGAATGGCCTCTCTCCTGTGTGAATCCGCTGGTGTATTTTAAGACTGTCCCCTTGAGTGAAGCTCTTGCCACACTTATTGCAGTGGTATGGCCTCTCTCCAGTGTGAGTGCGCAAGTGTTTTCTGAGATCTCCTTTACATGTAAACTTCTTACCACAATCAGTGCACTGGAATGGCCTTTCTCCTGTGTGAATCCGCTGGTGTATTTTGAGACTGTCCCCTTGAGTGAAGCTCTTGCCACACTGATCGCAGTGGTACGGCCTCTCTCCAGTGTGAGTGCGCAAGTGTTTTTGAGATTTCCTTTACAGGTAAACTTCTTACCACAATCAGTGCACTGGAATGGCCTCTCTCCTGTGTGAATCCGCTGGTGTATTTTGAGACTGTCCCCTTGAGTGAAGCTCTTGCCACACTGATGCAGTGGTGCGGCCTCTCTCCAGTGTGAGTCGCCAAAGTTTTTCTGAGATCTCCTTTACAGGTAAACTTCTTACCACAATCAGTGCACTGGAATGGCCTCTCTCCTGTGTGAATCCGCTGGTGTATTTTGAGACTGTCCCCTTGAGTGAAGCTCTTGCCACACTGATCGCAGTGGTACGGCCTCTCTCCAGTGTGAGTGCGCAAGTGTTTTCTGAGATCTCCTTTACAGGCAAACTTCTTACCACAATCAGTGCACTGGAATGGCCTCTCTCCTGTGTGAATCCGCTGGTGTATTTTGAGACTGTCCCCTTGAGTGAAGCTCTTGCCACACTGATCGCAGTGGTACGGCCTCTCTCCAGTGTGAGTGCGCAAGTGTTTTTTGAGATTTCCTTTACAGGTAAACTTCTTACCACAATCAGTGCACTGGAATGGCCTCTCTCCTGTGTGAATCCGCTGGTGTATTTTGAGACTGTCCCCTTGAGTGAAGCTCTTGCCACACTGATCGCAGTGGTACGGCCTCTCTCCAGTGTGAGTGCGCAAGTGTTTTCTGAGATCTCCTTTACAGGTAAACTTCTTACCACAATCAGTGCACTGGAATGGCCTCTCTCCTGTGTGAATCCGCTGGTGTATTTTGAGACTGTCCCCTTGAGTGAAGCTCTTGCCACACTGATCGCAGTGGTACGGCCTCTCTCCAGTGTGAGTGCGCAAGTGTTTTCTGAGATCTCCTTTACAGGCAAACTTCTTACCACAATCAGTGCACTGGAATGGCCTCTCTCCTGTGTGAATCTCCTGATGCCTTTTGAGATCTTTAAGTGAAGTGAATCCCCTACCACACAAGGAGCAGGAGTGTGGCCTCTTACCTGTGTGGACATAATGATGTTTCCTGAGCTGAGACCGGAAGTGGAAGTTTCTACCACACACAGAACAGGAGTGTTTTTTGGATTTATCTGTCTCTGTATGTGACATGGAGGGGAATGCTGGGGTCTCCGAGGATGAGAGAGATGATCCTTTTGCCAAAACACACACACACGCACACACACACACACATATATATGAGAACACACACCCACAGGACATAAAACATGAACAGTTTTATTACATCATGTTATAGGAGTAGGGGTGGGCGTTATGGAATTAAAACAAATGGTATTCATGGGATTTTTTGTGTCAACAATATGAATGACAACGTGACAATAACATTCAACATGCTCTGAATATCAAGCATGGCCATAAGAAAGACTAATGATTTCAAAGTTGACGTAAAGACTACGGCCATTACGATGCTAGAGTTGAAAACGATACCCAAATATGAAAGGCCAGACTCTCTTCATGAAGAGAATAAATCTGGTTTTACCAGCTAGTTATTTAGACCAGGGGTCTCAAATGCTACCCTGCAAGCCAAATCCAGTATGGAATGTTGTGTTGTGTGGCCCTTTGATTTATTTACATTTATCATGACATTTGCTATAGATTTTGTATATCATTTTATGTCAGTTTTGTATATAATCTCATGTCAGATCTTACGAGTGTTGGGCTGCTTTTTGTTGCTGTCGTCTGTCTTTTGCTGGCCCAGTGTTCTACAACAGTCCACCAGCACCACGGATACAGTCCTTAACTGGACCAGAGCTTGTTGGTCTGAAGGGGACCGATCTGTTTTGGAACACAGGACTGGAGCCATGTTGGACCTCTCTTGTCCCTAAAATTCAAGTGTGAAATGACAAATACAAAAGGCAAACATCAGTGTTAAATTTGATCAGTTTTGAATGTTCCTTAAATTAAATGCATTATTTTTCTACTTGTCATCTGAAGATGGTTTAACTGTTTTATTAGCTTTAACGTGTCTGACCTTAATTGACCTCAATAACAGTTTGCAGTTAGCATGTCTGATGATATGGGCTGAGTTTAAAAAAGCTAAGTGGAATTCTGTAGGATTCTAGTTGTCTTGAGCGTGTTGTGTCAAATTCCAATCCACTGATTAAAACTCAGAATAATTTAGACAAAGTAAAAGAATCCTTTAAGATGTGTAGCTTTAATGCAATCCAGACTGTGTTGTGAGCATTAGTTTATGAAGTAAGCTGATTCTAACATTTTGTACATGGCTCTTATACCCCTGTCAAGTAATCGTCACTTGTTTGTGCAAACTCAAAATAGAAGACATCTCCTATGTCTTCTTCCCCAGATTAGGGTAGACATAGGTAGCTGAGGCTTCATGCTATTTCCTTATTCTGACCTCTAACCTTGCTGACCAGTCACTCCAGGCTTCAAGTCCTTATCGGTCATTCTTGGCACCAAGCCTATTTGTTTAGCTTACATAACCCTGCATTTCACCACAGCTTCACCACACCAGAATTCAAATTCATAAAAACACTATATATTACAATTTTTCATAAAAACACTACAAACGCAGCCACTGGACACTCCTCCACTGACCGTTGTATACAATACAGCGGCCACACATGGTACAATGTGGTATTACAAGTGGTAAGCTGGTGCTAAGTGGTTTAACATGCTAGCTTCTTCTTTTTTGCCTTCAGATAGGATAGTGAAGAAACTGGCAGGAAGCAAGTGGGAGAGAGAGATGGGTTAGGATCAGGAAATGACCCAGGCAGGACTCAAACCCGGGTCCCCGTTACTCTAAGCGAATTAGCCTGAAAAAGGGTCAAAGGTGGCAGTAAATACAGCAACATTTTATTGATTACTGCCCAAAATCTCTCCAATCTCTCCAATATCTCCCATGCGGTGGAAAGATCCATATCAAAAACTTACTCACTATGAGGGCTTAATGAACTGATTGTGCACTCAAGGTCTTGAGGTAAAAGGTCAAGGTCGCATTAGGTCACACAAATACAGGGCTGTATCTCCAAAGCAGATCGATTGATCTTCATTAGCACAGTTATTCATTATAAAGTCTAGATGAACTGATATGTAGGCTACTCAAGGTCAAAAGTTAAGGTCTATTAAGTGGAAATGCATGGATTCAGTTGCTTCCAGTAGCAGCAACTGGAATCCATGCATTTTCACGGAATTATTTTTGGTCCCTTATCATACTTGTTCGTTCGTACTCGTCACTCGACTTATCGTGACTAAATTCAAGATGGCGTCGAGCGGTAAAATTCCTTAAGGTACTGTCTGTATAAATCGTCTTTTAAATAAACTACCAGTGCTTTTTCAAAGTTCTCTATGTCTCGTTTTAAATGTCAAGGCCCTCGGAAGTCTACCAATGAAGTATGGAGCTACTTTGAGCCTCGTAAATGGTGTAAAACAGTGATTTATTTGCATGGCTAGGCCGATGCCCGAGGCACCACAACGAAACACTGTGTTGGTAGCATTGGCTAACTAGCGCCAGATTTCTGAGTGCCGGGGACAAGCTGAGGTGAGCTATGAGACATACAGAAACACTTATCGGGCAGAACTGTGCGCGCACAAGGCTTCACAAAACCAAACTCTCTCAAGCGAAGAGATCACAACACATGATTGGTCCAATGTATTCACAACACACAACATGATTGCCGCGGTGTGTTCACATGTTGACTTTTGGCTGCGGAAGGGGCGGGATATGTGTAGACAACTGCCATATTGGCATTATGAACCCCATGCATTTCTATCACTACCGTTTACCACAGCCACTTTCGATTTAAAAACTATAGCGCTATAACTATAACTATAGTCGCTGATCTGGAAAAGTCTGGAAACGTTATAAACTAGATGTACCGCATAGCGGTACAAAATATGACCGCCGTTCAGTCCTGTACATCCGTTCCGCGAAAAAATAAATCACACTTCAATTTGTCTCCATATTTTACTCCATCCCCCACTCTTGAAACTTTTGTGTATGCTTGTTTGGCATGCCTGAGTGTGTGTGTGTGCGGCTGCACAGAAAGTAGCCTACTGGTGCTGAAAAGGTGAATAGATTGTAGAATAGCCAAAGAAGATGTAGCATTGTTATAAAACCTTTAAAATCTCTAAACAATCACAAGTAGGGCAGTTCATCACAGTTCATCCATTGCAACTGGATTGATGAAAGATCACTTACACCTGTAGACTACATTGTATTGCATAATGTTATTTATTTATTTATTTATTTATTTTTTATGTATTTATAAACAAAAACATCTCTGTCAGTTCCATGCCGTTTTCAACAGCTTTGAAAAACAAAAGGTCATTTTTGGATGGATGGATTTTTTGTGAATGTTTCTTCTTCTACATAAGATTTTAGTCATCTTTAGTTCATGTAATACTTTATTGTCAATGCACAAATTAAGTAACAGTAGTCTGAAACGTTATTGTTAATGCACAAATTAAGTAACAGTAGTCTGAAACGAAATGCTGTTTTACATCTAACCAGTGGTGCAAATAACTGACATGTCCAAATGGGCCTTGATGAAATGCGTCGCTAGACTGTTCATACACATTTTAACGGGCCAAAGTTGAAGAGCTTTTGTCCGTTATTGTTCGTGCAAATATATGTTGATTCATGTTCCCTTATATTGTGTAACTGAGGTCCATGGCTAGTCTGGCTTTCATCAGACCAAGCTCAATCTTTTAAGAAATCAAAAAATAAATAGTAGTCCACTAGTCCATAGGCACCCGATATTGTTTAATTTTCCGATTGAAATATACACGCTCTGGCTATTCTAAATGCAAAAATGCATCAGGGAGTTATGACAAAACGGTAACTAACAAACTAGATCCTAATAGAAAGCTGTTAGCTTCCCTAAGCTACAGGTAGGATTATAAGGTAGGCCTATTTACAACATAAATTGTCAATAGGCTATGCTGGCGACACAAATAAAATCTCCTTTGGATACCAATGGCTTATGCCTTACAGTATCAAGCGGACTTAAACTGCCATATCGTGGCGAAAAGTTGTAATAAAATTCACGCAGCTCCATGAGTCAAGGAAAGCGCGAATGAAGTAGCCACTTCTAAATGGGACCTACTACACAGTAGCTTAAGGTGTGTTGCTAAAGCAGCCATAATGAAATGAAGGTGTCATTGTTTGGATACTTCACACACACGTGCTTTTTAATTTCACAGACTACAACTACCAAGCTGGAATCAAAGCACATCGATTCCCCTCTCACACCCTGCACGTACTTAAAACAAAATAAACAAGCGTCTCAGTCTCACGCATGTATAGGCAAAACTGTATCAGACCGGTGTAACGTTGGTAAATCTTCCATTGCACAGAATGATTTTGTAGCATGTGCAATAAATGACAGTCGAAAGATACAAACAGTGCTGCTATCAATTTGATTGGTATAACCGCATTTATAGTTTTCTACAAATGCAATCAATCAAATGGGCCTCCATCACTCAACCAACATTACCTAGGTCCTTATTGATATTACAAGATTAACATTACCTGCAGTAAAACCAAGCATGTCCGATAAACATCCTCAGATTTATTTCGGCTTCAAGAAGAAATGGGAATTACACTTCATGTGAACATCGTCCTATCCTTATTAGATGTTCGCTGCGGTGAATTACAGTCCTTGTATGAAGCGTCCATTGTTTTTCCAACCCACTTTTAACTTCCCAACAAAATTACGTCTCACTGCAACGATGCGCCATCTAGTGGACAAACGACTACTTATCGCCAATACTGAAAATGCAGCCATGATGATGATGATGAATATTTATTTTGGCTTTCTTTTAATCCTACTGAATTTGTAATTATGTATCGGCCGTTCTAATACCGATAGTATGTGGGTGCCTGTGTGTGTGCATGTGTATATGTGTGCACCGCCATTTACAGGCCAATGAGTGTACAGTCACTAAATGTACACATAACCTAATTTTTTTAGACCCCCCCATGGATGAAATTCTACATACTAGTGGGGCTACATACCCACCAAATTTCATGTACCCCGGTGGTTCGGTGTCCCGGGTATCAATAACCAAAAATTCAGGAAGTAGATGACGGGAAAAATTCTTGAATTGTGTGCATGTGTGCGTGTACAAGTTTATGTTTATGTGTGTGGGTGTGTGTGTGTGTGTATGTGCGTGCTTGTGTGTTTGCCTGCGTATGTGTGTTTGTGCATGTGCATGCATGCGTACATATGTCTACTGTGTGAGTATGTGTCATACGTATGATTACTGTAAATGTATGTGTGTGCGTGTGTATCTGTTTATGCACATGTGTGCACATGGAATGGGTTAACATGACCCCTGGAGGCAAAACATACGGAAAAATTGGTCATCCTAGGCCCTACAGTTCTCAAGATATTCACAGAGAACTGTGTCTGCCCTACCCTCCTTTCGGGGGGTCCAGTCCAGCGGGGGGATACAGATCAAAACGAAAAATGACGGTTCCATGCTATCCATGTGGGGGTACATGCCCACCAAGTTTTGTGTACCCCGGTCTTTCAGTGTCCGGGAATCCTTGTTGGTGTATCGTCACTAAATGTACACATAAATTATTTTATTGTAAGGCCCCCCCATGAACGAAAGTACACAAAACTTGGCATGCATTCGGAGGGTGTCATAATGATCCTACACTTTTAATTTCGTGCAGTTTTGACCTTGTCAGCCAGAGATATTGTGATGAAAACACCTAATGTTTTGCTTTTGAATTTTTAACTAGGTGGCGCTATACATGAAATAAGTGGTAATGGGATGGGTTGACATGCCCCCTTAAGACCAACATACATAAAAAAGGTGGACCTCCTAGGCCCTACGGTTCTCGAGATATTCAGAAAACTGTCTCCGGCCACCTACAGGCCAGTTGGTGTATAGTAACATAAATTAATTTATTGTGTGACCCCCAATGAACGGAATTCCACAAAACTTGGCGTGCATACAGAGGGTGTCATAATGATCCTACACTTCCAATTTCGTGCAGTTTTGACAATGTTAGGTCACAGATACCTTCAATTACAACACCTCATTTTTACTTTTTTGTGTTTAACTAGGTGGCGCTATACATGAAATGAGTGGTTATGGAATGGGTTGACATGGCCCCTTGAGATCAACATACAAAAAAAATGGTCCTCCTAAACCCTACGGTTTTCGAGATATTCACAGAAAACTGTGTCTGCCCTACCCTCCTTTCGGGGGGTCCAGTCCAGCGTGGGGGCTACAGATCAAAACGAAAAACGATGGTTCCATGCTATCCATGTGGGGTTACATGCCCACCAAGTTTCGTGTACCCCGGTCTTTCAGTGTCCCGGGAATCATTGACGGAAATTTGGGCATGCGAAAAAGAAGCTGCGCGGCGGTCATAATTATGGTGTTCCAGACTAGTATCTTCCAGAAAGGAGATCCAGGTGGGTGTGGCCAAACAGCATGCACAGCATGCCATTGTCAACCAATCTCCCAAAAGAACCAAACTGGCATCCTAGAAGGCTCTTACCAGTACCAGCTGTGCTGTTGTTAGTGTTCGCATGTCCTTTAAGGTGGTTAGCTGTTATAGATAAACAGCTTTAATGCACCTGACAGTCATGGCAACTTTTACCACCCAGTGAGACCCAATAAGAAAAGCTGTCCTGTGTGAATATTCTTCGTTATTCATCTCAAAACACACATCAAAGGTTGTTGCAGTGATGGCAAACAGTCTCAGTCTGTCATGCTACAAGTTCATTGGTGTGTGAGATAATGTTAGTCTACCTGAAATGATTGTGTGATGAATTGAGTGGCCTTCTCCAGGTTGATGCAGGCTTGTCTGTGACTCATATCCAGATGCTGATGGATCTCATCCATCCACACACACACACACACACACACACACACACACACACACAGAGTGAGAGGGAGAGAGAGAGTCAGGTGCACTGACTACAGATCATTAATGTGGCCAGAAACCCCCAGGGAACGCAGAGTGATGTCGCCTTCAAACTGACCAAGGATGAACGGGCGGAACCGCCGTAGCCAGAGACAACAGAAGGCGCGAGGTGAAGACCTTCCGATCTTTGCATCGCGCTTGGTGAAGTTACCAAGCAACATGAAGTGGAGACTTCACGCAGATATTAACTTAACAACACCAAAGCCGTAGGCTACTGCAAGCTAACAATACTCTACCCTATCTTGCCAATCCCTTTGTAATGCAAAAATAAAGCTTATTAGGCTATATCTAACGCATAAACAACACACTTTTGCTTCCTAAATATCGGAGCAATCCTAAAAAAGCCTAAAGCCTGAAAGAATCAGTAAACGCAACAATCCTACCGCCCCCTTGCGTACAGGATGAGAAATTAACATTTACGCTGCACGCGGCTTTATGTTGCATAAAAACGAACATTTAGTGGTTAAAATATATTTTGAAATGACATTTTTTCAATACATTACTTTACATTTTAAATTCATACCTGAAGTTCTGTATCACAACAGCAAGCCCTCTTTGGTTAATGTTGTTGTTGTGCGTCTTCTAATGATTACAAGTCTGTGTGACCTGTGCATATGGTTTCCTCTCTGTGCTAGAGTATGCATTCTTAAAATGATACATAGGGTAACTTTTGGGGGATTTTTTTTTTAGCAAATTTCTGGACAGCATGTTCTCCCTGGTTTATTTGTGTTGTATGATCATGATATCTTACTGGTGATAATTTGCCTACTGATAATTCTCTATTCTAATTCATTAAAAAAAATGTTGCCCAACATCAACGTGAATGTGCCAGGACAACAAATCTCAGGACATTGCCCAGCAGCATTGGTCAAAAAATTACCTTGTGCATCATCATATCATTATATAAATGAGTGAACCCATATCACACCTCTTCTCAAAACCAAATCATCAGTTTATTCATATGAAGATATCTCATAGAGCTTATCTTACTCCTAGAGTCAGACACTTAATCGGTCAAGCTCCACATCCATTTTGTGCTTTGTGCTCACAAAATGCTTTGGGGACTTTTATGCATATAATGTGGGACTGTCCTAAGATTTATGATTTATAGAAAAAGGTGTTACATTCATTGTCTGATCTCACTGATATTCAACTTCCTGTGGATCCTGTTTTACACCTTCTCAATGATGACTCAAACTTGAATGCATGAATGAAAGGTCTACAAAGATCATTATTCAAGTTTGGGTTCCACCCCACAACTTAGCCCATAAGCATTGGCTGAATACATTCTTAGAGATTCTTTTTCTTTAACTTTCTTCTGCCAAGATTAATGGCGCTACTCCTCGGACAATACAAACTTTGAGAAATGGAATTGCCAGAGTTTAAGACATTTTACTGGAGAGAAACTAAGTGGACTGTTCTATACTGACTGTGCTACACTGATAGTTGTGTTGTATCCCATGTGGTGGGGAGTATGTTTGGGTTTGTGTATCTGTATTGTAACAACGCCTTTCGTTGTTACTCACCAAATACAATAAAAAGTGAGTACCAAAAAACCCATATCACACAAACACACCCCATCAGAATATACCACTGTATAACCTTGAACAGTGAAATACCCAGTGACTCCCAATGTACACACACCTTGTTGTACAGAAATATACATATACAAATAGAAATAGGGAGAAAGAAAAGCATTTATTTATGCTAACAGGCAACTGTACTACAGTACATAGACATGACATGCCCAGTGCATGTTGTTCCACCATGGTAGACTCTCTCTGGTCAAGGCCACAATGTTGCTGGGGTAGGACCAGATAGATAACACCAAAGAAATCCCAAGGTACCATCTGAAAGTCCATCAGCGCATTCACACAGAAGAGAGGCCATTCCTGTGCACTGACTGTGGTAAGAAGTTTACCTGTGAAGGAAATTTCAAAATACACCAGCGCACTCACACTGGAGAGAGGCCATATTACTGCATCCACTGTGGCAAGCAGTTTAGATTCAGTAATACTCAAAAAACAAGAACTTTGCTCATAGACTGACGTTGCACAGCACTGAAATTAGGGCCCCCTCTCTCCTTGGCCATGTTCATCAGGTCAGATGTCAATATTATGTCTGGCTGTTGGCTGGGAAAAGAATGCCTATGCTAAATAAACAGCTTCAAGGTGAGTGTGTGTTCATGTGTATGTGTCCCAAAGCTAAATTAATAGACTCCAAATGTCAAGGCTTAGATTTGGGTTAAGAATTTCTGGGATACTATAACACAAATATATGACACGCATTCACTAATGTGCAAAACTCTCCACAAAATGCATACATGCTACCACACCTACAGAGGAATAATGTATTGGCATGAAATACGAAATGACTCCCAATACATTCATACACATCTTTTAATAGAAAGATCAGACTACATATGTGGAGAAACATAACGGTTGAAAAACTGCAACACAGAACTTGAAATAGTATATCTCAGGTCTACATATTCTGTCCGGCATGTTTACACTGATGTTTTTTTAGACATCGAAGAGTAGAATAACTGAGTGCAAAAATGTAGCCTCTCTCCTGTGTGAATGCGCAAGTTTTTTCTGAGATTTCCTTTACAAGTAAACTTACCACAGTCAGTGCACAGGAATGGCCTCTCTCCTGTGTGAATCCGCTGATGTATTTTTAGACTGTCCCCTCGAGTGAAGCTCTTGCCACACTGATTGCAGCGGTACGGCCTCTTTCCTGTGTGAATCCTTGTGTGTTTTTTGAGTATTACTGAATATCTAAACTGCTTGCCACAGTGGATGCAGTAATATGGCCTCTCTCCAGTGTGAGTGCGCTGGTGTATTTTGAAATGTCCTTCACAGGTAAACTTCTTACCACAGTCAGTGCACAGGAATGGCCTCTCTTCTGTGTGAATGCGCTGATGGACTTTCAGATGGGCTCGTCGCACAAAACTCTTGCCACACTGGGGGCATGAGTAAGGCCTCTCTCCTGTGTGAATCCGCTGATGCCTTTTGAGATCTTTAAGTGAAGTGAATCCCCTACCACACAAGGAGCAGGAGTGTGGCCTCTTATCTGTGTGGACATTATGATCTTTCCTGAGCTGATCTCAGGATATAATCTCATGTCAGACTGAGTGACTGAAGAGAGAGAGAGAGAGATCTTAAGAGTGTTGGGCTGCTTTTTGTTGCTGTCTTCTCTGTCTTTTGCTGGCCCAGTGTTCTACAACAGTCCACCAGCACCACGGATACAGTCCTTAACTGGACCAGAGCTTGTTGGTCTGAAGGGGACAGATCTGTTTTGGAACACAGGACTGGAGCCATGTTTGACCTCTCTTGTCCCTAAAGTTCACATGAGAAATGACAAATACAAAAGGCAAACATCAGTGTTAAATTGTATCAGTTTTGAATGTTCCTAAAATGAATTCTTTTTCTACTTGTCATCTGATGATGGTTTAACTATTTTATTATCTTGACATGTCTGACCTTAATTGACCTCAATAGTAGTTTGCAGTTAGCATGTCTGATGATATGGGCTGAGTTTAAAAAAGCCAAGTGGAATTCTGTAGGATTCTAGTTGTCTTGAATGTGTCGTGTCAAATTCCAACCCACTGATTAAAGCAACACCAAAGAACTTTCCGTCTGTCGCACGCACGCAATTTGTTTATCCAGCACCGGCTTTGCAAATAACGATGTCCACAGACAAGGTAGAATATTTTGCATGAAAAGTACGATGTATTGCAACATCAGATGCAAGTCAAATTTGTAGTTTCTTATGTCTCATTCCATCGAACTACAGATCCGCTACCCGATCTGGCAAACTTACATAGTGCGGTTATAGCCGATAGAGGGCTGCGAAGCGAATGCAGAAGTGCCGTTCACCCTGTTACGAGTTGATGAACCACTGAAACGCTTTTGGAAAGGTATAAAAAACTCTTTGGTGTTGCTTTAAAACTCTATAATTTAGACAAAGTGAAAGAATACTTTAAGATGTGTAGCTTTAGTGCAATCCAGACTGTGTTGTGAGCATTAGTTCATGAAGTAAGCTGATTCTGACATTTTGTACATGGCTTTTATACCCCTGCCAAGTAATCGTCACTTGTATGTGTGAACTCAGAATAAATAGTACAGTGGCTAAAGCCAGATTTTTACCTGAATCGTTCAGTTTTTGCAGAAAGCATGAAACTTGGTACAGTTATAGTACTACCCCTAGTGATCAAAAATTGAAATGGACCCCAATACATAGCGTTGATAGGGGCCCCTAGTGGCCCCTATCTTGACTTCAAATATGGCCACCAAAATATGCCCTTTTTTCTACATTTATAATGCTATGCTGCTTTTAACACAGAATATGACGTGTCTATAGCCATCTTTCAGCATTATGAAATACATAAAGTGACAATCATGCATAATTAAAATGGCAGACATGTTGGATTTTAAGGAAGTAGCCATAAATTCTGACACTGAGTCAAAAAACTGTGGTGCATTTAGGCTATGTCTGATGTTTTGACTGTGTGACTAAACCCTGCACTTGCCTAGGCTCAATCCTTCTCATTTGCCCCCTAGAGGCTGGCATGCTAGCAAGGAGGCTAAAACCCATGGATGCTAGCGTCTGTCAAGTCTCTTAAAGAAACATATGCTGCCTTTTGGGAAATTAGCTATTTTGTCTTCTATCCTAGACGTAGATAAATTAGTACATACACCCAGGCAGAGTTAGATAAATTAGTGCATAACCCAGTCCAACACATCCCACTGTTAGCTCCCTCCTGACACATTAGGACACATGCATGCTAGTCAGTGAACCAGCACTCTGGGGTTTTAGGACACTGGCTAGTGCATTCAGTGCCCAGTCCTTGGGTGCTTCGTGGTGGAAACACCAAAAGCTCAAGACAGGTAAAGTTGAGTATCATCCGCATAGCAGTGATAATCAAATTCATGGGAGTGAATGGTCTCACCCAAGGAAGTGGTGTAAATAGAGAAAAGTAGGGGCCCGCAGTCATGTGACTGTGATACCTGTCCCTGCCAAGACATGCTGAAAGAATGCCCTTTAAGGTAGGATTTAAACCAGTCAAGGGCTTTCCTAGAAATCCCAGTTCAGATAGTGTAGAAAGGAGAATGTCATTGTTAACAGTATTGAAGGCTGCAGATAAGTATAGTAGAATGAATACTAATGACTTAGCAACTTAGATGAGGACTTAGCTACTCTCAATGCTTCGGTCACAGACAGAAAAGCAGTTTCAGTAGAATGACTCTTGAAAACAGACTGCATAGGGTCTAGCAGGTTGTTCTGATATAGTAAGTCCAAGACTTGCTTGAAGACCACTTTCTCCAAAAACAAGAAAGGAACAAGAGAGAAAGGTCTGTAAAAACAGGAATGGTTTTAGAGGTGGTGGCAAATGATACATTTTCCATCTTTATCCTTCTTGACTGATTTTTCACTAGTTTCACATTTGGCTAGGGTCAGTGTCACTATTGGTAGCATAAGCCAGTACCTGGAGCCTACAAAAGGTTGCACAGGTAGTCCAACTCCTCCAGAATGGCACACCAACACGTTCCATTGCCAGAAGGATTGCTGTGTCTCCCAGCGCAGTCTCAAGATTCTAGGAGACAGTTGCTCTAGGAGAGCTTGGCAGGGTCTTTAACCCAGCAGCAGGACCAGTCTCTGCTCCTTTGTGAAACAACAAACAGTAGGAGCCCTACAAAATGACCTCTCCACGCCGCTGGTGTGAATGTCTCTGACCACACTGTCAGAAACAGAGTTCATGAAGGTGGCCTGAGGGCCCGATGGCCTCTGGAAGGACCTATGCTCACTACCCAGCACCGTGCAGCTCAATTGGTATTTTCCATAGAATACAAAATTGGCAGGTTCGCCACTGATGCCCTGTGCTTTTTACAAATGAGACCAGGTTCACCCTGAGCACATCTGACGTCTGAAGATGTCTTGGAGAATGTAATCCCAGGTAAAAAAAAAAAACTATTATAAGTATACTTTTTGAAAGTGTACTAAGTACAGTTTGTACTTTTTTCGTCAAATCCAAGTGTAATTAAGTGTAATGAATTATGTATTAAGTTCAACTTAATACCAACTTGACTATACTTTGAGTGTAATTAGTGTGCTAAAATGGAACAACTTTTTTCAAACTTTAAGTGTTCTTAAGTACATTATACAAAGAGATTTTATGAGCATTCGAAACACAGTCGCAGTACAATTTTGGAACATCCCAAGTGTATTGGAAATGTACTTAAAAGGCATTACAGTATAACTAATAATAGTGTAGTAGTGTATTTTGAATACACTCTTATCATCCTCATTTCTATTCATTTGTACTTCCTGACTACAATAAGTGCCTTGAAAGTTTGCAGTTATGTTAATAAAAGTATAGTCTTAAGATACTTTAAGCATTATAAAGGCATGCAATTTAAGTATAATATTAGTGTGATTTAAAATTGTACTATTAGTACTCTCCTACCTATTCTGTTACATGACAAATTACACTTTGATTATGAGAAAAACATTTTATTGACATGAATGAAAACAAAACATAATATTCATCCATAACAAAAGTAAAACATTTTTCTGAAAGTTATGGATCTCTTGAGCATATCTTTTCAAGTTGGATGTGGTAACGCGATAAAACATGCATTTGGGCATATTATATTATTTCACATGCATAGATTTTTCGAGTGGCTGTTTGGAGCGCTGGTCAGATTCCTCCACGCTCGCAGCATTTTCTTCCATGCATGGGGAGCAGTTTCCTCTGAGTGCACACGCGCAGAGAGAATTTGCGCGCAAACATTTAATATCTACGTGTGTGAAATAATATATAATATAATACACCCGAATGCATGTTTCATCGCGCAAGTGCTTTTTGCCACTATTCATGAAAAACAAAAGTTGTTTACCCTCCTAGGTGAGAGAATTTGGCCTTGAAGCTTGAAATTGTTTACTGGACACCCAGCCTACAAGCCAACAACTTAACAGTCTAACATGGCTAAATTTGTAATGCATGATCATTTATTGCTTATTTGTTTGCAAAGTCTTCTGGCCCAGAAAAAAAAACATGGTGGTTACGGATCATGGCTGAGGAGGAAAGGTACAGCTGGTAGAGTTGTGCAGTGCGTGAACTTCCCTCCCAACACTGAGATGTGGTGGCAAAAGCTGTGGTAGCTAGCTTCCTTCCTAGCACAGCATCTTCCAGTACAAGATGCATAACGTTTTCGGTGGCAACCCCGGGCTGGACAGCAGTCAAATGCATTGACCTTGGTATTAGAGAATTTGTCTCTGTTGTCTGTGAACAGAAAGAAGATGGACAACATTTTACAAGATAAACAATATTTTACACAGAAATCCATTGGCAATGATGAGATTAATACAGATTACCTATTTGACATTTACTTTTTATGGGTCAAATTGGTATTAACACCATCTGTTTGCCATCCTGGTATGGTTAGACCTGGCCAGGTAGTCTTTCCTTAAAGCGTTGTGCACCTTGGCACCGATATGAGTGCAACCACCCTGTTTTCTGCATTTGATTACCTTAGATTCCTTTGTTTCCAATACAACTGTATTATCGTTTTCGGGTTAAATGGCATTTTAAATGGGAGTCGTAGGGGCACTAGCCTACTATTTTGATGCATGAATCAAAATCATCATGTATCAAAATAGTTCTGCCCCTACGACTCCCATTCAAAATGGCATTTGACCCAGAAACGACAATACAGTCAAACTTAATGGTGGCGCTTCTGACTTAATTATGCTTTCAAACGAAAGTTTGACTCAGGTACATTCACAAAAAGACCCTAGGTTGCATTTTGGCTTGAGTTATGCTTTAAGAGTAATGGGACAAGGTCCTGGATGAATAATATTGACCTTTACTGCTGATTATTTGAGGCATTCAGACATCTCGGTTTCAAAACTGTCCAGGAACACCTGTAAAAACATAGTTAGGCTACAGATTAAAACTAGGTAAATTACAAACACTACCATGAAATGAACTTGAATGCTCTGTCAAATAATGAAAAAAAATCTAAATCTATCGCATAAACCAAGGCATAATGTCAATCATGTAGCCTAAGCTTCATAGCACTAACTTAGTAGAACAACAGGTTTAATTCCCCTGGTCTACAACCAACCCAAAAGGGCACGTTACCCCGCTGCTCATCCAGCTATACTGGCTACCTATGGCCGTCGGCGTCCGTATCAAATTCATGTCTCTAATGCTTGCCTACAAAGTAGACACCTCCACTGACTTGCATTGTATATAATACAGCGGCCACATGGTACAATGTGGTATTACAAGTGGTAAACTGTTGCTAAGTGGTTAACATGCTAGCTTCTTCTTTTTTGGCTTCAGATAGGATAGTGAAGAAACTGACAGGAAGCAAGTGGGAGAGAGATGGGTTGAGATCCGTTTTTGTGGAAGTTGCAAGAATCAAGTTTGTACGTTTAAATATCGTTACCTCGTAGCTGCCCAGCGGGTTGAAGCGGAGCTTTGCTTTACCAACGTTATCGATTTGTTTCAGTTTGTCTCGCAGACGTGCACACGTATGCATTACAGACATCCCAACTTGCAAAAAGTAATTTCAGGGAGGCATCACGAAGCCCCCAAAAAAAAACTTTAGCCTATACAATAATGTCAGTACAACAAATAAGGAAGGCCTATAGATAGAAATTGTGAAAATAAAATATGTAGATTTTGGTAGTTTGGTCTTTTCATGTAGCCTTGGCAACTAGCCATCTAGTAGGTTATAGGCCTGAATAATATGCACATGAATTGACACTTGTTAAACTCACCTCAACATGTCTTTTGCAATCATTTAACCCGCTGTGGGCAATGCTAAAGTCACTGTTTACAAACAGTGCAGCGTGCAAGACTAGGTCCATCATTATGTTTTACTTTTATGAGACAAGGGTAGCCTACACTTTGAAATGGGTCTTACATTTTCCTTTTTTTGAGGCACTGACTCTACCATGACGCTCCTGTTTCTACTGAACTGATTAATTAAGTTCGGGAGAAAAGACATAAAAGCCCGCCTACACTGAAAACTGATTGGTTGATTTAGCGAAACAGCCCAATCAGGATGCTCTCTGTCTTTGATGCGCTCAGACACACACGCACCACCTCTTTCTCTCTCTCTCTCCCCTCGTGTGCGCGCTACACTCAGATGCACACGCGGTCTCGCATGCGCGCTCTTGATCGCTCACTCTAGATTCCGGGAGATTTGATCTAATTTGCGGGCGTCAGGGAGCCGCTATCAATATGCGGTGGACTCCCGGAACTTCTGGCATTAGATGAAGGCTCATACCACACGCACATACTTGTATGACTCTATGTTTGATTTGATGACAGCAAATTAGCAAGTATTTCTTCCTGATTGCCGAAACGTTTGTTTTCTTTTTTTGTTGGTGTGAGGTTCCTTGGTCAATTGCTTAGCAAATTAGCAGAGGAGTGACAGAAGGACTGGGCATTAGACTCCGCAGCTCCGCGGACCTAGCCTGACGAGCAAGACCCACATTAAAATGTAGGGTCTGGGCACTCACCTTTCGCAGTGCTCAGTCCGAGGAGCGGGATAATCGGTTGTCTTTCAAATTCCCTCTGCACGCAAAAGGACAGCGCTGAGTCCCATGTGTTTTCCCACCAGCGGAGCTAGTTGGCTAGTTAAAACTTTTGCCAACTTAAAACAAGCTTAACTCGTGTCACACTGTTGGCCAACAGCAACATCCATCTTCTTTGTTTTCAAGTAGCAGGGAATTCAAGCCAAACCGTTGCAACTCTGCCATCAATCATTATGTTAAGCCCGCCTTACGACTCTATACACGATTTGATTGGCCTGATAGAAGTTTAATTTTTCGAGCTCACAAGCCAACAGAGAGTTGCTAGACTAGCCCTGGAAGCAAATGTGATTTGCTGCCGCTAGGGTGCGTCTAGATTTCTAGGCTACCGCGGACCAGCAACCCTTTTGAGAAACGCTGATGTAAGTGGCTATCAACCATTGGAGGTAGGCCTATATTGCCGTTAGCCCTACTTCACGTCATTAAAAACTGTAGACAAACGGCCTCTGACCTAACCATAGACAACGCATGTCTGGACCATAGACTGTATATATAGAACTGAACAGTGTGGCTGCATTCTGCAGTGTTCTATGGAACATCTATATTTGTAAAAATCAATATACGAGTTACAAATATGATTTTTTTATTTGTAGGTAGCAAAACATACACGCAAATCAAGAAATATTTGTGGATCCCCCTCAGTGCATATACAAATATTATTGAGACAAATTTAGCTCTATATCAGTCTAGCAACAAGACAATCTGGCAACAGCCCCTATTGGACTACAATGCACTTTAACTCGGGGTAATTCGAATTTTGTCTGACTGTCAGAAAATGAACAATTTTAGAGTGTTGTTCCCATGTGCACCAGCCTCAGTGTGAAATAACCCTGTGTTCTACTCACACTGAATACCACAGGTACCTTTATCTGATTGTGAGGTTGGTGGTGTTTGCTGTCTAGGGCAGGCAGGCTACATGTGGAAGAACCTGAAGGCTATGGAGGGTTAAGCACTACTGTTGAGCTAGCCTACTAAAGAGGTGAGCCTTGTACTAAGAAGGTGCTAAGACATTCAAGCCTGCATTATTATTTATTCATTTAGCGACGTGTTTATCCAAAAGCAACACACAGATGTCAATTATTATGGGGTCAGTTCCCTTGGAACAACTGAGGACTCAAGGGCACAACTGATGATAGACTTGAATCCACAACTTTTCTGGCTATGTTAGTCAGGCTTTCCACCAGTTGAAAATGTTTTATAATCTCTGAGCTTGGAATTATTTTGTTCTTTCTTTTTTTTCATACACAGAAAATGTAGCCTACAGAAGACATGTACGTACACAAATTATTCATATTTATTTAAATACATATAGATAGATAGTTAGATACTTATTATATATCTTTTATGATGTATAATTTTATGGAAATTGTGCCCTATTTTAGGGCTTACGCGCTTGGACTGTGTGTTTGCAAAAACGTAAACAAATGGGTGGTTGATCTCCGTGGATCATATCCTAATTTTAAAAGCATACAAAATTACTCAGAAAAAATGAAACTACATTCTAAGCTTTTAGTGACGAAGTCAGTAAGCAAACAGTTCAGCTTGACTAAAGCTTTGGAGTTGCTCACAAGCCTCTGCAAGCTTCTGAGGAAGAAAAAAAAGCCATCACTTTCATGAGTTTGGATAGAGGATGAGAGGTGGGAAGTGGGGAGGAGTGGTGGGGTATATCCAGAGATTCCCTCTTCCTTTCATCTGTACTTTGCATATAATTTAATTGGCTGTGAGCGCAGCCCAGTCCGATCGGCTCTCCGCTAAGCTGCTGACACCCCTGGGTCGGCTCTGTGACAGAGAGATTTTATTCCTCTATTGTTCCCATGCCTCGAGGAGGGGTTTCTCTGGGTGGATTGGGCTCAAAGGCCTTGTACACCCTCACATTTAAACAGTTCTCTTCCCGACTCTTTTTTCAACTTTTGCCCCCTTTTTTGTCTCGAGTCACTCCATATTAGGCGTGTGGCAATTTTTTAATTGCATCTGCCCAGATACTGTAGCTGTTTACGCAATCTGTTCTTCTGTGGTATAAGCTGATTTACACACAGGGACGTTTCTGGGAGGGGCTGTATATTTGACATTTGAAATTACGTGTTATTGTGGCTCATGAATTGTTCCAACATTTTTTAGATATACACAATCAATAGAAATGATTAGTTTATTCTTCATACCAGCACTACAAAGGAAGTAACATTTGGGGGAAAAAATTCAATGCAATTGTAGTATCTATTTAATTATATCCTTGGGGAAAATCTTAGGTCAGTAGCCTTTATACTTTCAGATAATCAAAGTGAGTTAAAAATGGCATTAATCACAGCCTGTCCTTTGTAAAAACATGTATAGTATCAAGTCAAGTTTTAAACACCCTTGTTCTCCATCCAAATGTCCTAATGCAAATGCATGCTATCTGTACATTCAGGTTCCAACGGTTTTCATGAGGGCAAAACCCTGTTGCTCTTGCTCACTGAAGACACTGTAGTCTCTGCCTCTGATGCCTCTGCCTCTGATGCCCATGGGTTTCTTCCACAGAGCAAGAAAGGGACAGCACAGTCTCTGAACTGCAACAAAAATGGAAGAGGACAGACGATAGTAAATCAAATCTTGTTACAGAGCAGGGTTATTGAAGTGCAGACAGTACACTTAAATGCTGAAAACAAACCCAAATATCAGTTTGTTGATTGATTAAATAACATTAAAGAAAGTCTCTGAGCAATGCATTTGATTCTATACTCTATTTCCCTTGGTCCATCTTACCTGTCTGTTCATGAAGATGTATATGATGGGGTTAAATACAGTACTGCTCTTGGCCAGGTACATGGGCACACTGGCAATCACTGGGTCAATGTACAAGTTGGGGGAAAAGATAACAGAAAGGGCAAAGGATGCATAGGGTAGCCAGGTGACCAGGAAAGCCAGCACCATGACAACCACCATACGAGCAACTTGCATCTCTGCCCTTGCAGTGCTTCCCCCCCTCTGACATCTGGAGTTTAGCTACCTGTTTGAGGAAAGAACATTCTTTACGGTTTCACAACAGGTCCCATACATGTCCATGGAAAGCTATTTGATAAGTTCACTTAGATAAACCAATCTAATTGTTAATACATTTCTGTCTGGAAATCTACCTGTCGGAGTGTCCACAGAAGCCGCGTGTAAGACACCACAATGACGGAGAAAGGTACAGCGAAACAAAGAAGGAAGTAGCACACTATGTAAGACATGTTTCCCGCGTCTCTGCTATACCAGTTTGGGGCACAGGATGTCAGAACCCCCTCAAGCTCGTAGCTGCCCCACCCAAAGAGTGGCGGGGTGTTCCAAACAAACGACCACACCCAGGAGAAGACCACACCGGCCACTGCATGTCTGGTCTGGAACATGACTGTCCCCACTGTTCGACACACCACCATGTAGCGGTCTACAGCTATTACTGCGACTGAACATAGGCCAGCAATACCTGTGAGGGAATAACACACGTGTTTAGGGTGGCTTTTTCTTGTTGTTGGTAATTATAACATTGATTATTTTTTTTACTGTGGTGGCTGATGATTAGGAGAGGAGACAAAAACATGTCACTGAACACTTGTGTACCCTTAAGATATAGTTACATATCTAATAATTGTATGCTACAACTCAAATGGAGGGCACTTATTTGGATACATTGGTAGCTCATGAAAAATAATCAACATTTCCATCCTATACAATACAGAGAGGTATAGTAAAGCAAAAGAAAGGTAAAGTCAACACTCAAGTGACTCACCAAAAAAAGACACTGCAAATCCCTCCAGCACACATCCAACTCTACCCAAGCTGAAGTAGCCCATGGCATTGGTGACCATCGTTGGCAGTCCACCAAAGAGGGCGCAACCCAGGTCTGCCACTGCCAGGTTCACCAGGGCGTAGTTCAGAGGCTGACGCAGCTGCCTGTGGCGAAGTGTCACCACAATCACGGTGACATTCAAGATGATGCCTGTGACGGAGAAGACGCCGATGATGGCAGCCAAAGCGGTGTAGCCTGACCGTGACAGAATGTGGTCATTCACATTCACTGACCCCTGAGGCGTTATTTCCGGCTGGACGCTGACAGTGAGGTTTACCTGTTCCATGTTTGTCAACAGGAGCTCATAAAGACACAGGCACTGCTGCCACAGTCTCTCACCAGGAAAAGGTGCAATCTCAGTACCCAGTCCCCTTGCAGTGGTCCTCCTTATGTGGAAGAGTGTGTGCTTTTACCTCTTTTTCTATGACGGCTCAGCTGAGTGTGGCCCAATTGATTATGGGACATAAGTCTTTGGCGAAAATCCCTAGATCCGGATTATACTGAAAATAATTCTTCCAGCTAATTTTCTCTGATGGCACTCTTCTTGATTGCCAAACCAGGGTCTTCTAGTTGACAGAGGGCCTTTGCTGAAGTGCTATCATGACCTAAAGTAGCCTAAATTGCACTACACTGTGTTTTCCTGATTTTTACTCAGCAAACCTTTGTCCTGTGACAAATTGAGTTGTCAGAAGCATTTCCAGACTACAATAACTCTTTTCCAATCAATCTAGTATACATTTTCACTCACAAGGCAGAATTACATTATCTAAAATCTTCAACCTTTCTTTAAAAGTCTCCACTGCATCCTTGACCTTGGAGAGTAAGGATATTGTTGGATCAATGGCTTAATCAAAGAGCAAAACCTCAGAGGTGATTAAAGCAGCAGAGCATTGGCAGATCAGGCTTTCATCTCCAGGGATAAAATGTTGCCAAATTGTTTCCCTACCAATCACATCACCATATGCTATGTTGCATCTTTTCTGCAGCGTATAAATTCATTTAGGTTTTTTTTAGGAACCATCAACAGTTTGCAAATGGAGGTTCTACAATCATGGGATGAGATCAGGGCGTTATATGTGGGTCAGATTTCACGCTGACAGCGACATATTTTAAGGCACTGAAAAACCAACTGATAAGCAGACTATATAAATCCCAATGTCTAATGCATTGCTTCATAATAGGGATTACAGGACCAGCTCAATATTAATCACAAATAGCATGATCCTGGGCAGAAGCCAAAAGTTATTTCGGAAAGTGTGTGTGTGTGTGTGTTTGTCTGGGTCTGTTTTTGTGAAAACCAATGCCACATATCGGAGGAAGCTAAAACAGATAGTGGAATAAAGGTCAGATGTATGTATTTTATTCTAAAGGTCATGTATTAATTTAGCATCGTAATAATTGAAAAAAAAAACATACTTTTTCCCGATTGCATGTTATTTAGAACAGATGTAAATGTGTCTGTTGTAAATGTGTACAGACACAGTCGATGAGCCTGAGATAGAGAACAAGCTCTGTAAAATATAAATCATATACAGGAAGACACACACACACACACATAATTATTCTACCAAACTGCATAAATTATTTAATGGGTTACAGAGTCTATATTTGGGTCTGGGTCTGCATTTACAATCCACCAGCCTGTTCAAGTATCAAAACTGACAAAATCGGTGAGTTTAAAAAACAAAAGTCTGACCACATAAGTAGGCCAAAGGGATTTGTAAGTTGTAAAATCTGAGGGGTAATTTTTATTTCAAAAGAAGGAAGAAGTTTAACAGAGGTAAAGAAATAACCCATTTTGGCTGGTGCTGGGAAATGAGTGTAACATGTTCTCACACTAAATGTTAATGTTGTGAGATATGTGCAGACTAATCACATGAATCACACTGAAATGGTCACCTAGATAATATATTTAAGGCCTCTTCTCTTCCTCTTGCAGACTCTCCCACTCCCACTTTGAATCCTTTACTTAGATTAGCACATAATAAAATTATAACAGAATGGATGGAGAGAGTAGGAGGGAGAGGGAAAATAGCATTTAGCCACTTAGTCATTGATGTCTGAAAATTGAATAATCTTGGTCAACATCTTGAGAGCACAAAGAAATTTACTGACATATGAGGCTTAAGAACAGTGACTGTCCACTAGATGACAGTAGTTGGTCATAGTTGTGACTATTTCAAGAGCCGGCACACCATCAAGTTATTATGACCGCCGCACAGTGAAGCGACGGTCATATAGATTTAGTCAGTTTTTTTCCCTTTTTTTTCCTTCAGTGATTTTGTGTCAACGATTCTCGGGACACTGAAAGACCAGGGTGCACTAAACTTGGTGGGCATGTAGCCCCCCGAAAAGAGGGTAGAATATCTCGAGAACATTAGGGCCTAGGATGACCAAATTATTTTTGTATGTTGGTCTCCAGGGACCATGTCAACACATCCCATATCCACTCATGAATGAAAAGGCAATAATGAGGCGTTGTAATCGCAGGTATCTTTGGCTGACAGGTTCAAAACTGCACGGAATTTGTGTAAAAAAAAAAGTGTAGGATCACTATGACACCCTCTGAATGCATGCCAAGTTTTGTTCATGGGGGGCCATATCATCTACACGCACACACACGCACACACACACACACACATAAACACACACATGCATGCACACAGCACACATGTACACTCACGCAAGCACGCGTGCACCCACACGCACACACACATAAAAACACACACACATGCAGGCACACACACACACACCATTACCCCACCACCATACACACAGAAGCACACATATACACAAAAACAAACACACACCATACATACACAAAAGTAGGGGATGGAGTAGGAGATGGAGACAAATTGACAAGCGTGATTTATTTTTGCGGATAGAATGTGCAGGACTGGGCAGCGGTCATATTTTGTACCGCTCTGCGGTATATCTAGTTTTCCTGTTCTTTCACATTTTACCAGTGCAGGATTGACAAACCTGGCATGACCAAACAGGTAAGCATATGGTATTTTATAATCCTGTGATATTTCTGTTATGCAGTCTTTACATTTCATCACATAGAAAGTTAACTGAAGTATTCAGTATTTTCCTCCATTCAGCCAGCCAGACTGACCAGATTTGGTTGTGTTCAGCATGTTAATAAATCCATGTTCGACACACACACACACACACACACACACACACACACACACACACACACACATGCTCATGGGCACGGCCCACTGGCTTTGCCCTTTCCCCCAGGCCGTGGTTTCTCCATACAGGTGTCATTGGTGGCAATCAACCCAATTAGGTGCACAGGTCTAAGGTCAGGTTTAAATCTGCTGGAGCTCCTCCCTGCAGGTAAAGAACAGCAGAGCAGCAGACGCTTGTCACTGCTTGCCGATTCGGTTGCATCGTGTGCCTTTGTTTGAAGGCCGTTCGGCCGACGCTGCTTGTTTTGAGACCTTTGACTATATTTTGACTTAATAAATTGTAAACCCTTTAGAACTTGTGTCTCCCCCGTCATTGTGTTGAGCTCACAATGTGCACATAACATCACAAATGCACACACACACACAAACAAAAAATATGTAGCATCAATGACTGCCACTGCCTGGGATACGTTTCAGGACCCATCGCCAACACTTGACCAGAAGACCTCTGTGGTAGTCGGGGGCCATGAGTCAGATACATTGATTGTGATCCTATAATGCCTCCTCACTGAAGTGCTTAGTCAAGTCAACACAAGCAAACTTTGAAAACAGTAACTCCACACTTTTCCATACTTTAAATACTTACAGCAAACTGCACTCTTCTTCCAGAAATGTATTTCAAGTTCACTGGGAGTCGCATACATACTTGATTTAGTGCTAAAATCAGTGCTTGAGTGTGTGAGAGGCAGACAGAGGAGAGAGAGAGACGAAGAGAGACAGAGTGAGAGGGAGACAGAGAGAGAGCGAAATGGAAGGACATGCTTGTGTTTTTGACAGATAGGAGTTGTTGTTCTTTGCTTACAGCTTGCAGGCAGTGGAGAGAGGCCTGGGGGGTTAGCACTGGGAGGGGATTCTTTTGTCTGGGCCAGATTGCACTTGCCTCTGCGTTTAAGCAGCTTTGCCTCCGCTGGTGCAGAGGGACGGGACACAGCGCTGCTGACAGGGTCTCCTCAAACCTGGACGCCGTTCAGCCAGCCACCGTTCACAAGTCCTGACACAGCTGGCTCGAGCCCTCTGCTCCATCCTGGGTCTTAATGATAGAGGGATCTGGCTGGAGGATAGAAGTGCTTTTTTCACATCATCTCCTCTCTTCCTTCTTTCTTACTGTCATTCTGTTTATCTACATCACTCTTTCTCTCTCTTTTTTCTCTTTCTCCCTCTCTCTCTCTCTCTCATCAACATGGGTGGAGGTTTGGTACGGGTGTTGTGGTAGAACTCTTCTGAATATTTCACTTTTCAGTGAACATGTGAGCCAAAGTCACCATAATAGAGTCTGTGATCTGGGAAATTAGTGTTCAGACATCTTTAATTTTCAGACACATAATATAACTAATACATAATGATTATCCATTTACAACTATAAATGAGGATCAGCATTAAAGGAAAATTCTGGTATTTAGCACTTTGAGTCCCTTTTCTGGTTTGTTTTGGATGAACTAGAGTGGTGGACACCGTAATTTTGACGATTGGTCTAGACTTTTCTGACACATTTTGAAACGCCTTTGACTACTCAGAGTGGCTGCCAACAGGTATGCTCAAACATGTCCTAAAACAACCCTTAATGTTTGTTTTCAAAACTGTGCAACTCACCGAGTGGTTAGTGGTGTTCATTGATGTTCCAAAACAAGTAGCGTAGCGAAATACAGTTTCTGTCGTGTTTTATTTGCCATTTTGTAAAATCCCATTAATTTCTGTTGGAAGACTCATTGCACGTTGATATTACTGCGCCACTGTCTATGCTTCAGGTTCAAATATTGAGCGGAGGTTTATACGCGGTTGTGAGGTGTCTGAAAAAATAGTTCCACAATAGCAAATAAGACGGCTGGAAATCATACATTGCGCCGATATATTTGATTTCAATAATCAACGGTGAGTTGCAGTTTTGAAAACGAACGTTAAGGGTTGTTTTAGGACATGTTTACAGCTTGCCTGTTGGCAGCCACTCTGAGTAGTCAAAGGCGATTCAAAACGAGTCAGAAAAGTCGAGACAGGGCGAATCGTCAAAATTTCGGTGTCCACCACTCTAGTTAATCTAAAACAAACCAGAAAAGGGACTCAAAGTGCTAAATACCGGAATTTTCCTTTAAGCTCTGCATCGTGCTATACCATTGTGATATTGAATTGGGTTCATACATCTCAACACATCTCATTGTCAGACAATAAAGTCTGACCGTGATTTAATATACTACCTATGACCTACTGTGTCTTCACATGATAACAGCAGTACAGTGCACCCTTCATCATGCATTTGTAGCAAAATGTCAAATCTTTTTTTCCCAGACCATACTGGGTAGAAAAAAAAACGTTCCTCTACTTCACAGCTTGTGTCAACATGAAAACTGCCAGAGCCCCCGACATCATAGGCAGGTTGTTATTGCAATTCTTTCATGGCCCTGGGCACTCTCAGATAACTCCAGATATCAAACCTTTCTGCGTGCTGCTTGGTGTCACATGCTGAATGCTGGCGACTCACAAGCAGAATGACTGCTGTCTAATAAGGACTTAGCACATCTCCTCTCTGCCCTCTCCCTTTTTAATATCCTGTTACATGGAGCATTCATTGGGCTCTCCAGGCAAACAGAATGCCTTTGAAGAGCAGGTTTTCAAAATTTTTAATAAGGTGTCCCAAACCGCAGCAAATGAAAGCAAACTGGCAGAAAAAAGCAGATCACATATCTGAAAATGAGCTGATAAGTTATGAAAGGGAGAGGGGAAGAGCTCGGAACACCTTCTATGAATGTGGCGGAGCCTCACCTTTTCTATTAAATCAGAGAGGCAGGAAAACATGAAGTTAGCAGAACAAGATGCTTTGGGCAGAACGAATCAATACTTGCATGTAAAACAAGTTAGACTGCTGTAACAACAGTTTCCACATAATGCTTTTTTCTTTCTTTTTTTTGCCTCGTTTGTCTTTGTGTCTCTTCAAATTCCTTTGTGTCTTTTAATTCAATTTCAGAACCTAATTCACCTCAATTTTAAAAACAGTGTCTTTGTCCTCAGTGTGTTTTTTGTTCCAAAACTCAATAGCATGAATATTCTTTTGAAAAATCAATAGACATATAAGCATTATGAAAATAACAACAGACATTTTGGGGGGAAAAAAGGTTTTCTCTTTTGCTCAGCAAGGAACCAAGTGATTGCAAGTGAACATTAATAATTAAATAAATCAGTATGTCCAAGGACAACCGCAAAGTCAGTGAGCCCAAGCTGTGGGCCATTCCCTGCCCTTTTATTCCTCTCCCAGCTGATAACTCCCCTGAGAATCATGGGTCTTCAGGCTGGAGAGAATTCCTGGGAAATGGATTACAAGATGTGATGTTTTTGATTGATAAAAGGGGTAGATTAGGATTACAATCCCATCTCCCAAGGGTGTTTGGGTTTGGAGAAATATAGAGTGGAGTCTCTACTTTCCACATTCATCACAGGTAAACAGGGTGATGACTGTGATCCCTGTCTGTCTGTACATTAACGGCCAAAATCACTGTTAGTTACATTTTGTGCATACATATGCACATTTTTAGGGTTTTAGATTGCCTCATCAACAGCATAAAGAATGCTAAAACAGAACAAAAAAAAAAACAATGTGTGTGTGCAGCTTTGTCTCTTGCACACTCAAGTCAATGCCTGTAGACCTTGGATCTAAAGAGAAAAGACTGTGGAGTCCCTGACACTTGGAGTATACTGTAACACACTCAGTTGAGAAAGCGATACAGCCAATAGAGTGTCCCAGTGTCTTCCGTTTTACTTCCGCTACAAGGGACCTATCTTTCAAAAAAATATGAACAGGAGTTATTTTTTGGTCCAGTTTGAATTGTGCCACGAATTTCACACATGATGTGTGTGAATTTAAAAGATAATTTTTCACGTCAAGAAAGTACTGTTGTTCGATAGACTTCAAAAGTTATGTTGGTTTTGTGCGAATCCGCTCAGTGGATTACATCTCTAGTCTCGAACGATGTACGTCACCAACGTAGTTCAACGATAAGATTAGCTGTTAACGGTTGCATCTTGCTGCCTGCTATGTCACTTAACAGTATCTAATGTACAGTCTATGGACGAATACAACTTACCTGATGTGTTTAATCCTCTGACTCATGGTATTTTCATCGGCAAGGAAAGCCCAATTAAGACCTGTTGCTGGTATGCTTGTACAATCTAGTGTGGCTGTGAATGAGCTAACGTCACTAGCACGACTGATGGGTTTGTAGTCGTTGGAATTACGATCTTTCACAATGTTGTAATTCAATAGTTACGAAACAAACTCTCTTTACATGAAAAATTGTCTTTAAAATTGACAAACATCATATGGGTAATTCAAAGCACAAGTCAACCGGGACCAGAAAATTATTTCTTTTTCGCCATAGACTGGCGTTCAAAATTTTTTGAAAGATAGGTCCCATTGAGCCAAACGGAAGTGGCGTAACTGGGACACTCAATGCTCTGTGACTTCAAGGGCAGCAGAGGTCCACTAAGTGTCTGCTGAGTATTAAAGGCTAATCTTAAAATTGTAAACAACAATAAAAAGCTATTACCACATAATATTATGGTTATGGTTATGGATTTGGCAGACGCCTTTGTCCAAGGCGACACACAAATACAAAACAACATAATATTGAAAATTGAACAGGGAACAGATTAGAATGTTGGTCAAATATAATAAGGAGAATAGTAATAATAAACAACAATATCAATTCAATCAATAGCCTAATAAAATAAGCAGTGAAAATGAGGGGAAAAGCAATAATAAAACAATAATGTCCATTCAATCAATAATATAAAAACAATGATCAATAATAAACAATAATGTCAAATGAATCAATAGCCTAATGAAAAAAAAACAATATTATACAAACCATAACACATAAGCGCTTAAACAACTAAGTACATGTTGAACAGGAATGTCTTTAGACCCCTCTTAAACGACCCAAAACTACCACAGGAACGGAGAGCACTGGGCAACTCATTCCACCAACATGGAACCACTGAGGATTAGAGTCTTGAATTAGACCTAGTTTTTATGACTGGTCGACATAACAGACACTCATCAGAAGACCGCAGTGGGCGGTTGGGGATGTAAGGCTTGATTATTGAATTAAAATAACTAGGAGCAGATCCAGTCAGTGTCCTATAGGCCAAAGTGAGAGATTTAAATTTAATTCTGGCAACTATAGGGAGCCAATGGAGAGTAACTAGGAAAGGAGTTACATGTGTCCTCTTTGGCTGATTGAAGACCAGGCGTGCTCCAGCATTCTGAATCAGCTGTAATGATCTTATTACACAAGCTGGTAAGCCAGCTAATAGTGAATTACAATAGTCCAGTTTAGAGATGACCATGGTCTGAACAAGAAGTTGTGGAATCTTGTGTCAGATAAGGTTAGTGAAGTTAAGTCCAGCTGGATGTTAATCTGTTGGGGAATAGATAACATTAAAATAGGCTTTATTCAGAGAGAAATGTTGAAGTGTTTCAAAGTCTGAAAACACAAAGTTTTGTTTTCAACTTTTGATTTGTTTTCAACTTAAAAAAAAGAAAAAATAGAATTGTGAACCACTACCAATAAATAACAGCTGTGGCAGAGTTTGGCCTAGCTGGATAGCTGAAATGTTAGAAGAGAAATATTCAAATGAAACAACTGGGCTTGTTTCGTTTTAGCTCTTGCGTAACAAATTAAGGCCCACCTTGCTGGAATGATGATTAATTCGAGGGATGTAATGAAATGTCAGTAATGCATTGTGGGTGATTAATGCCATCTTATGTATCTGGAGAAGTGGTTTGGGCTCCTCCCTCATGGGCAAACAGGAAATACACACACAGACACATAATGTTTCCCAAAAAATGTACATCTCCTCACTGTGTTCATCTTAGCATGCCTGATGTACTAAAGTCTTGTTTGCAATCTCTTTCTGTCTCTGTCTGATGCCCCTTTCATTTCAACACTGTCAGGAATTCATACACTTACTTTGCATACACATTATTGTTCTATTCTTCATTGTTTCTGTATATCTGAGACATGCGTGCAGGAAACAATATTAGCTAGCTAAGACAACAACATATCTCCTTTGTCTATGATGGTCTTTAGTGGTCTTCCTCTTCCTCTTCCCAAAAACTCTCTTTCAGGCCTGCTCTTTGGCTCCTCCTCCCATTGCTGGTGCCGCTATTTTTGGATAGGACAGTGTTAATTATGCATGTTGTCATAGTGCTTTTAGTATGGCTGCCAGTCTTTTTGGAGGAATGAAGAGGAGATTGTCAAGACTAGATCTGTGTGTGTGTGTGTGTGTGTGTGTGTGTGTGTGTGTGTGTGAGAGTGATGTTTGGGTTGTGACTGGGATCTGTTTCAGTCAGTTGCTTCAGCTGTGTCACAATAGCTCAACAACTGAGCTTCAGTAGTCTGGTGAAGTAAGGGATGGGAGGTCTGGGGCCAAAAAAGGACTGGAACCCAAAGCCAAAAAAAACAGCAAAGGTGCAAGTCCTCCAAATGCAGGACTAATCAGTGTAATGTAGATAGTATGTCGCACCATCTTGAAGAAGAAATTCAAAATCCAAAAAAGCACACAACATAACCATTCCCATTAATATGTTTTTTTTATTTATTTATTTTTAAAGCTGAAAATATGGACATTGAGAATTAGGTAAAACATCTCAGGAGAGTCAGAGCACTACTCAGTGAAGTTAGCTCAGTAAGTGTGCACTGCAGTCTGTCCCATTTAATCATTTACTGTCCACTCCCAAGCCACACAAGATCCTGAATAATACAGATATGCTCTCTCTGAAGAAGCTCTATCAGTGATGTGTTTGAGGACTTCAAACCTCAAAGTCAACATGCCCTGAGTATTTCCATATCAGTAATCACATCTTTTTAAAATAACGTTTATCACTATATCTCTGACTATATTTCAGTACAGTACAAACTGATAGGACAATATACTCAGAGGGAATTCAACTGATGTTTAATTTCTTAAATTATTAAATTGAAATGACTCATTCAGGAGATCATTCTGATTTTGTGCATGCATTCTGCACTGGTTGGGTTCTCCTCACCTCACATCACTGTGCCAAGCTGGTAGGTCCACAGACATCTATAGTGCAGTGTTTCGCATACACTGACTTATTTGTGGCGGCCCACCACAATATCAACACTGACCACCACACAATGATTTTCTATATTGTACTCCTTAAATTGGATGAAATCCTGTCATTGTAGTGCTATGGGCACCTTTGCACATCCTCTCCTTGTGTCTCTGTCCCGCAACAAACCTGCATGCACTTTTAAAGAAAACATTACAAATCCTGCAAGGATTTGTTGGAATAGAAGACAACTGGATAAATTGTGATTTAACCACATTGCGCAAAATTGTTCGAAGTTGTGAACACCCACACACACACACACACCTAGCACCACAAATAGAATGAAACACTGTAGTGCATGAGCTCACAGGAGAAAAAGCCAGTATGCCCCTGAGGATAAATATAAATTTGACTTTAAAAGCTAATAACAAGGTCTAATCAAGATGACTGGACTGATAGTGTGTTTCCATCAGGAGCCCTATTATCCCACAAGACATTAATATCATTCCAGGAAAATATACCACAGTTTTGCCCTTAGGTTACAAATCATCTTGATGGAGCCATGTTTTGCCATCAAGGGAAGGGTAGAATACCTCTCGCAGTGATGACCAATATGTTAACTTTCTATCACCGTGAGCAAGAGGCTTGGACTCAGGGTGAAACTGCCCATTTGAAATTTAATTGCTTTTTCATCTTAACATGAAACTTGAACTGTTTTCAGTCTGGAGATACCATGTATAGACTATGAACATTTTTGATCAACCCAGGTCAGCATCCAGTAAGCGCTGAAAGCCGGATAATATACAGGATAATGAAAGATATGTCATATGAAAACATCCTCTGTGTAAATGGCAGAGGCAGAGATTAATTCAACATGGGCACCCATATAATGGCATCCAATGTACGTAAGTGTGGAGGCTACACCTTGCCAGTTATAAACGTTACTCTTGATCTAATCAGCAGATCAGTGCACGAGTTAGGCTGTAATGGCAATTATATGCTTGTAATTTTATTAGTTGAAAACCAGAAATATAAATATATAAATAGAATAATTTTATGGCACAATTAAGTCCATAAACTCTGTTGTTGAAGAGTTGCATCACGCTGCTGCTGCCTAGTGCTAAACTGGGTAACATCATAATCTCACTTATTTCCCTTTCAGATTAATATTCAGATTAAATTCAGTTTAATCGTTTGTCTCCCCACGGTCTTTCAAATCTCAATGCTTTTCACCATGATAATGATCAGCCTATGATATGGCCCAACAAACCTCTTCTCTCTCTCCCTCCCTGCACCCTTTTCTCTCTCTCTCTCTCTCTCTCTCTCATCTGTCATATATTTGGTACTCTTTCAAAGGTCTTTGCATCTTCTTAATTTCTTTATTGGCTGTCTGTTTTATACACAAACCATTTTTTTGCTTTCTCTCTCTTTCCCTCTCTCTCTCTCTCTCTCCCCCCAGCTCTTGTTGTTGACCTGTCTGCCTGCCTGGATGCCCGCTGCTCTCCCTCTTTAAGCTCTCTTATCTCTCTGTGCTCTGCTGCCTCTCAGTCTTTTCCTCATTCTCTCTTCCCTTCTTCTTCTTCTCCTCCTCCCTACAAGCTTTCTTTGCCCCCTCACTATCTTCCTAACATCCATCTCATCCCATCTCTTTCCCCATCCACTAACTCTTCACCTTCTTCTCTGTCCTCCATCTCTCCCTCTCTTCACTCCCCTCTTTCTCTCTCGTTTTTTTGTTGTTTTGATGTATGACCTCATTACCCTGCTAATAATCAGTTCATCCTTCAGAAAGACACACAGCTGTGTAACAGACATCATCAGTGCAGTGCTCCTCCACAGCCAGCATTCGGCTTATCATTCAAACGCTTGCACAAGTGGCTTATGCATGCTTTCCCCCTCTAACAAGCCCCCTTCTATCTGCAGTGAATACACCAATGTTGGACCGGTGCCCTGTCTGGTCACTGCTTTTTATGATGAAGTACTTTGAGGAGGCATGAGGGTTGTTGCTTAACAATTGTTGTTAAAAAGTCTGAGAAGATTATGAATTTGCTTTTATTTTTTACTGCCCTGTTTTATGTTGGTTTTCAACATAAAGATTGAACTCTCAGAGATGATCTGCTATTGCACAGATGCTGGGGGATATTTTCATGCAGCACAAAAAATGGGGGATTATAATACTGCCTCATAAATGACTTTGTGTCAGTTTATAACTGTGTTGGAAAAAACGATTGGTGTATAATTGCCTTAAACTGCAATTAAGTCCAGTAATATGCATTCCATTGAGTCTATTCTTGCAATGACAGATTAATCTTTATGGTCTCATCAAACACTTCAAGCAAGATCCTCTTCTCTCATCCTCACTCCAGATCATCTCCTCTCACTTTTTACCCCTTCTCTCCTCTCTCCTCTTCCTTTTTACCCCTTCTCTCCTCTCTCTCTCTCTCTCTCTCTCTCTCTCATCTGTCATATATTTGGTACTCTTTCAAAGGTCTTTGCATCTTCTTAATTTCTTTATTGGCTGTCTGTTTTATACACAAACCATTTTTTTGCTTTCTCTCTCTTTCCCTCTCTCTCTCTCTCTCTCCCCCCAGCTCTTGTTGTTGACCTGTCTGCCTGCCTGGATGCCCGCTGCTCTCCCTCTTTAAGCTCTCTTATCTCTCTGTGCTCTGCTGCCTCTCAGTCTTTTCCTCATTTCTCTTCCCTTCTTCTTCTTCTCCTCCTCCCTACAAGCTTTCTTTGCCCCCTCACTATCTTCCTAACATCCATCTCATCCCATCTCTTTCCCCATCCACTAACTCTTCACCTTCTTCTCTGTCCTCCATCTCTCCCTCTCTTCACTCCCCTCTTTCTCTCTCGTTTTTTTGTTGTTTTGATGTATGACCTCATTACCCTGCTAATAATCAGTTCATCCTTCAGAAAGACACACAGCTGTGTAACAGACATCATCAGTGCAGTGCTCCTCCACAGCCAGCATTCGGCTTATCATTCAAACGCTTGCACAAGTGGCTTATGCATGCTTTCCCCCCTCTAACAAGCCCTTCTATCTGCAGTGAATACACCAATGTTGGACCGGTGCCCTGTCTGGTCACTGCTTTTATGATGAAGTACTTTGAGGAGGCATGAGGGTTGTTGCTTAACAATTGTTGTTAAAAGTCTGAGAAGATTATGAATTTGCTTTATTTTTACTGCCCTGTTTTATGTTGGTTTTCAACATAAAGATTGAACTCTCAGAGATGATCTGCTATTGCACAGATGCTGGGGGATATTTTCATGCAGCACAAAAAATGGGGGATTATAATACTGCCTCATAAATGACTTTGTGTCAGTTTATAACTGTGTTGGAAAAAACGATTGGTGTATAATTGCCTTAAACTGCAATTAAGTCCAGTAATATGCATTCCATTGAGTCTATTCTTGCAATGACAGATTAATCTTTATGGTCTCATCAAACACTTCAAGCAAGATCCTCTTCTCTCATCCTCACTCCAGATCATCTCCTCTCACTTTTTACCCCTTCTCTCCTCTCTCCTCTTCCTTTTTACCCCTTCTCTCCTCTCTCCTCTTCCTTTTTACCCCTTCTCTCCTTCTCAAGTCCACCCCCCCGGTCTTTCACCTCCACCTCTATGCTTTCATCTGTGCTTTCTTCTCCTCCTCAGTCTTTATTAACCTTGTGACATGAAGGTCCACAGATCTATTTCATCACACTGTAGATCAAATTATTCTTGCCTACATATTTCTGTCTGGACATTGGCCTACTGAACTGTAGGCTACATTGCTGCTGAATGTGGAGCTCACCAGTACACCACTTAATTGATATGATTGGGAGATTAAACAGGATTTGCTCAGTGACAATTACAAAGGTATTCAAACTCAGCTGGGTGAGTGGCCCTTTTGCCTGTTTGTAATTCACAGTTCATCCTCTGTACATTAACACAGAATTGGTCCCATCCCTTGAAGCTTAAGCAAGCCCTGGATTTGCACAGGCCCTGAGTATACAGCAGTCCAGCTTTTGATTGCATTGTTATTGCCAAGTACCTGCAAACACCTGCTTCAATTTATCTTCATACGATGTCATCATACTGACCACTGACAGGGCCTTTTAAATGCTGCTTTGCTAAATAATTCATTGGGTATTTATTTCTTCTTTCCTTTTGGTGCATTCTCATTCCTGAAGGCACAGTGTCTCATCATTAATTAAATTAAGGGGGATATATTTGGAGACAGGTGCACTCCACAAATGAGGGAACCAGGCATGATTTATTAAGCAGTTCTGCATTCTTGTGCTCTAATGGGATCTCGGCCGTCAAGGCCCATTTGGATCAGCGGAGACGCATCCGGGCCTGGACACATCCCCAGTGTACTTGGCCAATCCTTTGATCTGAATGCTCCATGTCTCTGTGAACTATGAAGTCTTACACCAGGCCACATAGTAAGATGGACACCTCTGTATAAACAATCTGTGCCATCACTCTCTCTCTCTTCTACTTGCACTTTTGTTTACCAATCCCTTTACCTTTACTCTTCAAGGGACTGTGTCTTTGGATGATAATGATCATTTATGATGCCTTATTGTATATATGAAGAAATTGGTTACAAAATGCTATATCCTCCATTTTAATACATTTTCATAAATCATTTTTTTACATTTTTCCGAGTAATTTCAGTAGAACTGTAATTGGGTATTGTCATCTGATTGATCTTTACTCAATCAAAACAACAAAACTGCATTTTTTTTTATATTAACTGAAATACAAACATTAAATAGCATGACTTATTAATGTTTTTAAAAATGAAGATATAGCGCTTTGGAACCAAACTCTTCATATAATCAATGTATAATCTAGCAGGCGTGTGATTACTGACAGTATACATAAGAGTCATTAATTTCCCAATCAGTCCTTGACTGGAGTTCTAATGTTGTTGTGACCTTGTCTTTAATGAGGTGAAGTTCATTGTCTATGGTGGTTTGCCTTGTGGTCATATTAAAGAATAGATTAGGCACATGAAGGTCTTGTCCTTTGCTGGATGCTTCCTCCTTTAAAAATAGCTTTAGCCATGAAATGAACCTTGTCATGTATCATTTGTCATGTAACCGGTTCTCTATTCTTACAAACTTCCACACAGCATTGCCAAGTTCTTCTGAACAAACTTCTTAAAACAAGTAAATCTTATAAATGAAAAAGTATTAGACACTAGGTATGTTAAATGCTTTTAGAGATAATATATTGACTCAAGGATTTTAAAATATTATGTTGTGCTTTCATTCTAAACTATATTATGAACCAGGACTCAGTATGACATCCTTTGGACAGGCATATGTTGACAGATCCACCTGAGAGTCCAACTGTTACAGTAGTCACTTTGTGAGAGATCACCATGCCTTTGATCTCTAAAATGGATAGTGTAAGACAGGCATCTATGTCAGCTATGCATCTTCAGAGATGCCACTTAGAAGGCCCCAAAGGAATAAGTCATTTCATGGATTCAGGGGCCCTTTGTTGTAATATGTCAGATCTGCCACAATTACTTCCAATGAATTCTCTGTGTAGTGGGGCACTCAACATCACACAAAAGAGACCTTTCAGATATTGGGAGGGCGAGTCAGAGACAAAGACACATAGAGGGCGAGGACATGGAGGGAAAGTCTAAGTGGGCATGATATTTTTTTAGATGATGGGTCCTCTCTCATTTGGCAATGCCTAGAAGAGCTGGACAGCTCCAGAAAAAGAGGTGGTCTGAATAACAGTGTGGTCAAAATCAACCTTTCGCTCAGACTGCAACTTCGGAAATTTCCTGTGATGTGTTCTTTACGTCACATGCATTTACATACAGATTTCCTACGCTCTCCATTCCCCTTCTTCACCTGTGTGTCTCTATGACTGTCATGAATTCACTGCATGATCATTTTAGTCTGCGCAGTGGCTGAGAGAGCAGCAGCTGCTTTGACACAGTATGAAAAATGCCACACTTTCAATTACAGTGGCCTGTTAAGTGCTTGTTACCTTGAATAAATGTGGCTTGGCTTGCCATGAGTGACTTCACATATCTTGAAGACTTGTCTGGACTCCCTTTGAAGAGGGAAGTGAAATAACAAGCCCCAATCCAATTAACCTCTCCGATGATAGTCCAGTCCAGTACACTAATTTTAGATTGTCACTGCAGTGAATGGCATGGGTGTTTCACAACTGTAGGCCTATACAGCATATTTAATATTGACACTGTCAGTCATCTGTGTTGAAAATCGCAATGCCATAGTTTTATCATTAGGAGTCAATACCATAAACACGTCAATAATACGTGTGCATAATTTTTACTTCAGCAATCAAAAATACCATTTGTTTTTGGATTATTTGGGGCTGAGGAACTAAAGGAAAAGGGCAAAACACTGCGTAAAATATATTTCCACTTAGTGACTTCGATACCTGAGGGAGATGCGTAATGCCACGCGCTGACTTGGTTGACTTGACAATCCATTTTCCACACCACACGCTCGCCATCAGGCAAAGTAAGATAAGAAAAAAGCTCTCAAGAAAGGTCTCGAGAGTGGGCAGGTAGCAGCGCGCCTGTTTCAAGAAATAAACGCCTCACAAATCTGTCCAGTCCACTGTCATTAGAAGTAAACCTTCTGAAATGATTCAAGATTCTTTTCACTTATGTTGACAGGGTGGTGACAATTTATTTTAGCGCCAACAAAATATTTTCTGTGGGTGTGTAAAAAGTTGGGTTGTACAATACAATGATTTACTAATTTGTATGTTTGAATAAAATCGCAGTGTAGGTTTCTCTTATATTATTTATGACCGCTTACCGTTTTAACTAATCATGTAGCCTATTATTCACGTTTGCGGCCCCATTAAGCTCAATTACACTGATGATTGTATCGTTAGATAAGGTACTAAAATCCATTAGGGGATCAGCAGTAGCATGACGAGTTTGTTAGAATTACTAGCCTATAGCCTGTTACCATTGGTGGATAAATAAATGGTTCCGTATCACAACTCAACGTCGGTGCACTAAACAAAATTTGGGCAACAACGCACGCAGATTCTAAGCTTTCTACTGATAAATTAGGTCAATGCTGTGCTGGTGCCGCACAGTGAAGCCAGGTATTGTCATCCCCATACCCCCATTCATGCATTTCCGAGGAATTTAGATAGAAACGGGATGAATAAAAATAATGAATTAGCCTACCAACCACAGCCAACTCGCATCGACTTGGCTAGCCTGAAAAAAGCAGTTCAGTCCTAAGTCGAAGAACCTTTTTTTAAGGAAATGTCCACAAAACACAACTTGTCCTATTTGCGAGGTGTATGTGAGAATAAAGGATACCGTTTAAAGTTCCTGACAAAGAAAAGTGGTTCCTAAATGCATGCGCGTTTAACGCCTGTACAAACTCTGAATAACAGAAGAAATTCCGTAGACATAAATCTTCTTTCCTGGGAAAATTACTACGTTTACACAAGGGAAAGGAAAGTGAGCGACTTATCACCGCAGTTCTCCCGCGCAGTGTAACCCAATCCATCATGCGGCTATGAGCGCGCTCGCCCGCGTGCATAGGTCCACGCGATGCTATAAAGCAGTGTTTGGTTTGACATCTTTCCAGCGAAGTGCGACTCATGGCACCGACCAGAGGCTGAGATAACCTTACGCTTTTGATAATAGGTCATCGTTTTTACTCGTAAACCGTTTGTTCCTCCTTTCGCTCTTTCGGCTCTTCCTGCCTCCCGTCAGCACTTTTGCAGTAATTCTTGCCTCAGTTAGCCGAGGGCAGTGTGTGACTTGACAGAGGGAAGACGAAAGGGAAGTGTTGGAAGTGTAATCTCTTAAGAGGAGAGCGTGTCAGCTATTTGCCTGGTCCGGAGCAGCTATGTCGTAATTAGAACCACACCATTAACAGCAGTAGCATCCCCAATCCTCAAACCATCCACACAGGAGTGGGATTCGTCGCATCAACTGAAAGGCGTGCTCTCCTTTTCGCGCAGTATACCTCTTGTATGATCTCTCGTACGCTATTTGGAAGCGCAAGGGCAGGTCGCTGGAGCAAGAGGTCAACCCCGACGTTTTCTCGGACTCTACTCACTGCGGGGGTTGCGTTAGAGCTGGCAGCCAGGTGGATACATTTTTCGCTTTATTCGCCGGGAGGGAACGACTCTTTCGACACATTTCAACACATCTCCGGAGCAAAATTCGGAGATAAAACTCGGACGCACCGGCTTTCTGAGTTCTTACAGTGCCGGTGGTGCTGCACCTATTTTTTGATCATGATAACAAATGAAAAGCTGTTGTAAGAGTTATGCTCTTTGAGCTTAATTTCTGTCTTTCATGCAGTGAGGTGTAGCACTCTGTAACAGTTAAGTCAAGTCGTCGTGGAAGGATGAAGATGTTACTACTGTGGCTAACACTCGGGACCGCGGTTGTCAACGTGGTCGGGTCCCACCAAGGGATACCCCTATCTGTGTAAGTGTTAAATCTAAATGTATGACATACTAGTATGTTTGGACAAGTGTATAACTGTAGCTGCATACATGGAATTTGAATATCTATTATAATCCTTTTATATCATGCACGAGTCATTTATCGGACGACTGTGACAGTGAGAGAGAGCAAAAGTTTTCTGTTGTTGTGCCTAAGGGATGTAATAGCCTCGCGAATTTGCTGAAGATATATATCGATGTCATTATTTAAATGTGAAGCAGTGGTTGTATTGGTGTTAGCAATGAAAACATCATTTTTTGCCTATACTTGCATACATTATTGCCTATACTTACAGTCTAAGTGAACGGAAGACCACAACAGTTCATTGCTGTTATGATTTTTGTATGCAGCAATGCTTAATGCTGATTTTCCATTAAACTAAACTGTATCACTTGGATTTCAAATATTGCAAACAATATGACTAGTTTTGGAAATCTTTTGCATCATATACTGTTTTTATCTTACCAAAGGACATTAATTTGAAGGTAAACTTTGGGAGAAACACAGTACACAGTACTGTAATGGCAATGAATACAAACTCACCCCCCCTCTCTTTCTCTCTCTCTTCCAACTCTTGCCCTCTCTCTATCTTTCTGCCTTATCATTCTCTAGTGTAAAGCTATGGGCCTCTGCGTTTGGAGGAGAGATTAAGTCCATCTCAGCAAAGTACTCAGGCTCTCAGCTCCTGCAGAAGGTAGGTCCTCTCTCCATCAGAGTTCCAAATCCATTCCTTGCAGAGGAGAGCAGTTTAGGGCTAAGCCACCTGATCATTCTGGCAAGGTGGTGGTGGGATCTGTCTCTGTTTTGCTGTCTATAGGATCATGTAAAGAATTGGCTGGGCTGGCAGGTTTGCCTAGTCGCTCAGATGTGGTATAAGACCAAGCCTGGTCATTTTGAAAGTGGACTGCCTCTGTGTTTGCAAGCCTTCTTCAGTGAAGTGGCTGCAGCTAAAGCATGTCTGTTTCAGTGGGGAGTCGCTGCTGGAGTTAGCCATTTTGGCCCTAGGCTTGACAGAGTGACAACTTCATTTTTAAAGACGTCTTTACAGTACATCGGGAACTCCCACAGAGCTGTTGACTGAGGCTTAGGGTGCTGTGATATTTTAAAGTTGTCATCAGTTGTCACCCAGTGATAAGGTGCCATGGTTGTGCTGTTCACGGACACACACACACACACACACTAACACATACTCTACTGTCTCTACTATCACCAGACTCACTCCCTGAGCTGAAATAGAGGTGGACAGGTACCAGGCTTACAGACAAAACCGACTGAAAATCAAAGTGTGTTGATCAAGGGAAGGAGTTAATTAATGTGAAAATGAACATGCACATATTTGAATGTGGCTGGATGATACTTGATCATCTTGAAGTCTGGTAATAGTGACAGGAGAAATGGGGGGGGTATATACAGTACATTTCTTATGGTGTTGTCCTGGCGACCATCATGTGATCTGTGATATCCAGGAAGAATGCCTACTTCCTCTTCCCTCCTAACTTTACCTCATACATTAAGTGACCATGTGTCTGTTTCTGCACTTTCATTGCCCTGACCTCCACAGAAGTGTGCAACAAAAATGTGTTCGAAGTTATGTAATTCAGATGAGGGGCAAAGGGGTGAACCGTTTAGAGAACAGACAGTGGACCTGTCCACTAAAAATGTGCACTCTTTAGTTGGGTTGCACAATACATGTGGATTAGCACAAGGGTACACTCACTCACACAAATATCCTCACCCAAACATTGCCACTACATGCACTAAATCAATGTCAAAGGCATTCAAATGTAGAAAATACGTGTCTTTTTTTTTGTTGTTGTTGCTCATATTCATGCCTGCAAGCTCCCGTGCGAATGCTTGCACACAGACACAAACACACAGCGGCACACACAGGGACGCATGCACACAGGCATTCATACCGCCGTCATGTTCCCCAACTCTCAACACCCACACACGCAGTGTCCACTGCCACTCTGTAGCTGTTCTGATGTGCTCGATGTTACCAGCGGGAGCGAGGGATACACACGTGAACGCGGTGATCTCCCTTCAACGGCGCTCTTTTCAACTGCCTGTCACGGCACGGCAGGCAGTGCAGAAACAAGGTCAATGCAAATCTCACTTACAGTGCTTTGCGAGCAGGTGACTAAGTGAAAACAGAGACAGCGCTGGCAGAGACCAAGCCAGTAATGCAGCTAAGGAGGTTTCGTGTGTGTGTGTGTGTGTGTGTGTGTGTGTGTGTGTGTGTGTGTGTGTGTGTGTGTGTGTGTGTGTGTTTGTGTGTGTGTGTGTGTGTGTGTGTGTGTGTGTGTGTGTGTTGACATAATGGCTGTCACAAGGGATTTTTTGAGAATGATCATGGACTATGAGAGTGCATTCTGGTGCTTTGAGGGTTAATCATGTGGCAAGATATTTTGTAGTGGCAGGAGAAATGGTGTGTGTGTGTGTGTGTGTGTGTGTGTGTGTGTGTGTGTGTGTGTGTGTATGTGTATGTGTTTACGTGAGAGAGAGAGAGTGATAAGGGGAAGGTTAAGGATCCCTCAGGGAAGGATTATCCTGTGAATGGTTAAAAAAGCTTTGTGAGTGAGCAGACAGTAGAGACGTGTAAATAATGAAAGTTGAGAGAGAGAGGGGGGGATGCTCAGGGTCTCAACTGGCATATGGACAAACAATCTTTTTAATAATTATGTCTTTGACTTCAACAACCACAAAAATGAAACAAAACAAGCACATGACCATATCAAACACTGCTTACAGTAAGACCTGTCTGATGTAGTTTTTTGGCGATGCTTTGTCTTAGTAGTAAAAAATGAACTGTAAATTGGACACTGTTGCAAAATATTGATGGGATCAGTGAAAAGTAGATTAAGTATGCAGAAAAGATGTTTAATAGATTTTCCAGTTTTGATTAATTAGCTTTATTTTCATCACATGTGCTCTCACATAGGCTCTCATTTGAGTTCTGTTTTTTTTTTGGCAAGTAAAGCAATGCTGACCATGTGAATTACCAGTGGGATTCTGATGCAGGGAGCACTGGGACTGATGTAGAAGCATGAAGGTAGCCTTTGCCAGAGAGGGGTCTCTCTCTCTCTCTCTCTCTCTTTCCGAAATCCAGCACAGGGCATTGCACATGTGAAGTCTATAGTCTGCTCTGCCTGTCTCCATCATAAAGCCAAAGCCCCAAAATTCTCCCTTTCAAGTACAGCAGGCTTCCCCCATCGCCCTGTTGATTTGCTGGCACCTCGCTCTCCCATTCATGGGATCCTTATCCTTTTATACCTAGCATGTTCTGTTCCCCTTCTTTATTGGGGGGGTTGTCTTGTTTTCAGGTAGACACAAAGAGGTGTAGATGGCTCGCTTGTTGCGCTTCTCTTAGACAGAAAGGCAGGTTTAGGCCCCCTCTGTCATGCCGAAGGGGGTGTTAGGCTGGGGTAAGCTGTGGAGAGAAAGAGATTTCTCTGGCGGGCGTTCTGCAAGCCTTATATCCAGCGCCGTTATAAGCATTTTTTAAATCCTTGACCAAGCACACATCAAAAAGGCTCCGGAGTAAGTCATATGAGCACAGTGATTCTACAGCTGTGTGTGTGTGTGTGTGTGTCTGTGTGTGTGTGTGTGTGTGTGTGTGTTTGTTCAGGACTTATGGAGGTGAAGAAGGGAGACTGACTTTCCTTACTCATTTCGAGGCATTTTCTAGGCAAAAGCATTTCAAGTTATTTATATACTGGCTTGATATTTAAGGATTTAATTATAAATTGGAAATCTAGTTCACTGTCTTCACTAAATATAGTCGACTGTAATTATTCCCTTGCATTTATAACCTATATTATTCTGTCATTATGCGTGCAATCCATGTAAATATTGGATTTTAATTTTTGAATCTGTTACTCAGTTCAGATTGAATACAGACACAAAATATTCATGACATTAAATTGACATTTTATGAATGCTATCTATCATGTTATTTATTTGAAAATCTGTTGTTGTGTTGCGTTACATTATATATTCATTTATTTCATAGATATTTATTCATAGTAAATCTTTTCAGAAATTAATTAACATGACACAAATGGAGAGAGTGTGTGATGGAAATGCAGGTTGTTTATCGTCTTAAGTGTGTAAAATTGTCTTTTAAATCTTGACAGCATTTCTGTCTATTTATTTGTGTCTTAATCACTGCAAGAATGTGTCTGAGAGCAAAATCAGGCCAATTGTAATGACGTGTATATTTTGTTTTTACACACTAAATAAATCAAATAGAAGACAAATGGTTGATCTTTTTGTGTTCAAATGTACACAGACTCACACTGTGCACATTTCCTTTTGCTGTGTTTAATGAATTAACAGTGGACACTTGCCAAATCTAGAGAGGCGTTGTGAACACCTGTAGGAATAAAATTTAAGAATGTCAGGGCAGCTTTACCAGTAGCACTTAATAACCCCACAAGGAAAGGAGACTTAATGCAAATAAAATGTGTTTCCTTCAACCCTGGTCGCATTAAACCCTATGCAAATCGGGAATATGCTTAATCCACCCCCTTCCAGCAATTACATTTCTTATTTGACTTAGAAGATATTATGTGAATTTCAAGCATTTAAACTCAGGATTTCTTATTTTATTGGTCATCATTTGGATTAAAAAGTTGTATGTAAACCCGGCTAATGTGGAGGGTTGATGGAAGTATTCTCGCTGAATGTTCAGTTATGCAGTATTGCTGAGAGGAAAACAGTTTCTATCTGTTCATGCTGTGTGGCAGTAACTGTCTCATATTCCATCGCTAGATTTTTACCTGGGGTTGGTTGTGGTGGTCAACAAGTCACCACAGTTAAAAGAGATTTCTCTTCTTCTTCTAGCTTTCTGGTGCTTTTTTGGTCTCTTTTTGGTTTTCAGTTGCTCCAAATTTCTCTTTCTCTAATTCGCCAATACTCTCTCTCTCTCTCTCTAATACTCTCTTTCTCTCTCTCCGCTTTTGATATTTTTTCTCGATGGATATTAATAGTCGTATGGAGGAGGGCTGCTGGGCTCCACTCCACTTGTGATTGTTGTCACAGGAAGAGAATGATAATGGCCAAATGCATATTCAACCAAGCAGACCCTTTAAAAGCATAATTGAGTCCAGTCTGCAAATCTACAAAGAGAGCAGGTTCATTTTGTCATTATTTAACACTGAAGCAGTAAAGATGACTGGAAAAAGGTGAATAATTTCAGTGTTTGTGCTGGAAGTTGTAGCAGGTGATTGCAGTAGAACGATGTTAGTCAATAGTCTATGCTGAAGCAGATGAATGGTGTATTCTACATAATAATAGCTCACTATTATACCAGTACACTATGTTCGTTGGTCATTGAGAGAGAATTATGTTTCCCCTCTGGTAATATTTTGTCAGTTGTCAGTTGAATTCACAGAAAATGTTATTTACTGTGAAGACCCTTTGTTTTTTAAAAGCCTTAATTGGACTCAATTTGATGCCTGATGCATGACTCCATGCATGCAGTACCTTCAAACTCTAGTATTATACGTATATATGTTACTGTTACTGAAACAACGCCCTATCTCCTTAAAACGCAGTTATTTAATATGACATTTAAAACCATGCACAACCCCTAGCATCACATTACATAACACATCTTTATTTTCACCGTATTGTGTCAGTAACGTCACATGTATTCAACTGCACATCTGTCTCCCACCTGGCAGCATATTGAGATATAGCGGTTGACGTCTGAAAGTTCAGAGCGGCGCCAGTCTTTTAACCGGAGTTTAAACGGCAAACCAGTAGGAAAAAACGATATTGTCAAGACATTAGGCAATTAGGGTACTGTACCCCGGAATACAAAAATAAACTTTGGAAAGACAAAAGTCTCCCCTCGCTGTCCCTTCACGCAATGTTTTTTGCATTTTTTTTTTTGCATTCGGATCAGGTGGAATCAGATTTTGTGACTCACGTGTATATTTATCTGAAATAGTTGATTCTTCATACATTATTATGTTTTGGTAGGGGGTTAAGTGGTGGAGGGATCCGAATGGCTGGCAGGCTACTGATCAGAACGTTGTTTTTTCCTGCCAGTGGGTCAAAATTCAGTTTTTGTGACCGCTACAACTCTATACCTCTGATTTGTTTCAGCATTCTATTCCGTTCGGCTACCTTCTCTTCATTCAGCCTGACCGTCTTGGCTCCGGTGTTCTCTGTTGTCATCTCCTCTTTGTGCTGCCCCTCAGGCCTCCACTTCTACTTTCCTCACACTGCACTGTATCCCCAACCTGCCCTAACAACAGTGCCTTCCCTTATTCTCTCTCCTTTGTTTCTCTTCAAGAGAACCCCTGTGGTGGCCTCAACTCATACGCCTGCTCCTCTGCTCACCCTCTGTTTTTACCAGTTCAGGATTGTTTCGTTTGTCTTCCTCTCTAGACAGCCCTTGTTTTGCCCTGCTGCTGTTGTGGCCAGTCTGTTGTAGCCTCTCCCACCCTGGGCCTAGGCACTGCCTCCTGTCCCCTCTCATGTGAGTGTGCTTGGGGCTCGCATTCAACACCCACTTCCTCTATATATTGGAAAGGTCTAGCGTTTCAAGGTTAAGCGAGCTCAGGATCAGATGGAGAGGAGAGGTTTGTGTGTGTGTGTGTGTGTGTGTGTGTGTGTGTGTGTGTGTGTGTGTGTGTGTGTGTGTGTGTGTGTGTACTGTATGTGTGTGTGTGTATGCATTAGTGTGTGTGAATGAGAGAAAGAGAGAGAGAGAGAGTGTATAAGAGTGTCTGTGTAAAAGAGAGATAGAGTGTAGTGTGTGTGTGTGTATGTGTGAGAGAGAGGGAGAGTGAGAGGATGAGAAGAGGGATAGAAAAGAGAGAAAGCAAACGACAGGGTGGGAAAGCGAAAAAAGAGTGCAGGCATGTGTCAGAAAAGAAGACAGGAGAAATAGGAGAAAGCCCTCCATTGATCAATACACTTCCATTTTCAGCCTGTTATGCAAATGCCCGTGCCTTGAGACGGTATAGAAGGGTCTGTGTTTTCCTGTGTATGTGTTTGTGTGTGTGTGTGTGTGTGTGTGTGCCCATGCATGAGTGCCTGTGTGTCTGTGGCTGCGCATGTGTACACACTCAGACTGGACATTTATCAAGCCTTTAGCATAAGAGAGCCCCAATAAAGCGAGAGCAGCTCTCTTGATGGTGCGGCTTTGTTGTGTTCCTCTGTATGGAACTTTAATTTCATGTATCATTGAGCGCGTTTCTATGAAGGAGTCATGATGGCTTTCTGTAATGTAACTGTGATCCTCCACTTCACTTTCCCCAATGGGCTGTTGAAAAAGAAAAGTATAGGATTTGGAAAAGCAGCACATCCACCGAGAACTCTTGCCTCTCTGTTAAGTGCAATGAGACAGACCAGGGCATATTAAATGTAAAATAGAGAGAAGAGTGCACCCATGGTTTGCATGTAAAAAGCCATTTTGACTTTGCATTTATATGCTAGAGAATGAGCTGCTCTCCCATGAAGAAATAGCAGCAGCCTAGTGTCCTGCTGTGCCTGCTATCCAGCCCCATAAGAAGAGTCAGAAATGGAAGGAAGGAAGGAGTGGAGGAGTAAGGAGATGAGGAGGAGGAGGAGGAGGAAGGGGGGGGATAGAGCGTTAGTGGCTATGTTATGATGACTTTAAATGAAACATTAGTGCCGTAGAGTCCACTGACATCAATCATAACCAGGACAAAACCAAGACAAAACACAACAAACAACATTTGTCTCTTAGTGCTGTTTCTAGTTTCTGATCTGAGCCATATGTAAGTCTTGGCTCACACAAATAGACAGATTATATATGTGAATTTGTGTTTTTCAACGACCACAACAACAACAACAACAGTAATAAATAATAGTAATAATAATAATGATAATAATAATGCTGACAGGATTGACAAGAGTTAGTCTCTGACCCCTCACCTCCAACCTGCTCTATGTGTGTGTGTGAATGAGCACATTCACATGGAAAACATGAAAAGCACCGCACTGTACAATGTGACTCCAAGCAGACTGAACCAGTATGCCACTGACAGAGGGAGGGCACAGAGAGAGAGAGAGAGGGGGGGGAGAGAAAAAGAGAGAGAGCAAGTAAAAGTAGTAGCAGGGTTTAGGATAGCTTCAGATGCAGCAAAAGGTGTGAAAGAGAGTCATTCAATTAAAAAAAGCTTGAGTGAAAAAGAGATTGAGTGCATGTCACAGCTGACGATAACAAGAGAGATAGAGAGAGAGAGAGTTAATGAGTGAGCAAGAGAGTGAGAGAGAAAACAACAAGAGAGAGCAAAAGCTAGAGAGAGAGAGAGAGAGAGAGAGAAAAAGAAAACAGAGATAGTGAGAGAGAGAGAGATTGAGAGAATGACAACAGGCTTCAAAAAGAGGTTGTGATTTGAAAAGCAGCTGAGCCTCTCGTCACGTCTGCTGTCCCCGCTGCCATTTTAACCAGGTAGACTCGCCAAGACCCACTCCTCGCCACAGCAACTCACCGCCAAATCGATTTGGCTGCGCTCCGGCTACGGCCCATTAATCCCGCCCCTCAGCTCTCTCCCATGCGTGTGCCTCTCCCAAATTCCCAAACTGCTGCCATTTGTGCTTCCCTGCCATGCCTGTCTGAGACCCTCAGAGCGAACATTCTGGAAAAGACTAAAAATTTGAACTCTTTTCAGTCTTTTGCCGACTTTGTTGACTCAGACTTAGGCTAGGTTTTGTCATCATATGAGATCGTCATGTTATGTGGTTTGGAAAACATCCCCAGGGTAGTGGTCTGTTTGACTTGTTCACACTTGAGTCTGCACTGTATTTAATTGATTTGATATTGTGGCATCAGAAGGCACTGAGACAATATGGAGCTTCATCAGGCCTCTTATTGGTGTGCAGGAAGAGTGTCATATCTTAACCAACTCTGCACATATTAATGCACCAGCTTCTGACTTCAATATACTGTAATTCCCATTTGAGTGTTGCCATGTCTTACAATATTTAGTTTTTAATATTGAGACGAAAGAGCAATACATTGAATGAAAAGAATAATAGATAGAACAGATAATAAACTATATAGTTATTTGTATTACTCGCCTTCTAGACCTGGTCATATAAAACAACATGAAAACAATTATTATCTATATTGGCTTGGACTCAGATAAATATCTTGTCGGCGATATTCATTGTTTTGATGATATGGCAGAGATGTCCAGAGCAGCTGTAATGCCATGCATTACAAACACATTATATTTGGATCAACTCTGCACTGTTCAGTTTGATTTACCTGCTTGTCTCCATGTAAGTCATGTTGAAACAGAGCGTTTTTAAGAACCTCTCAATCAATCAAAACTCAATCAAAAGAAAAGAGAAATTCTGATGAAGCGCCTTAGTAATTTGTGCTGTTGTGTTGTTCAATCATTTGCATGTTCCCTGTCTCTGCAGTGAAAGCTGTGGGAGGAGCTGAGACATACAAATTAGTGCGTGATTATGATTTTATTTCTGCCCGAGCGCGGTCTCCGCTGGGCCTGTGATTTACGGCCTGAGGTGTTATTAATGTAGTTTGTACTGATTTCTGGAAGGCTTGAGTATGCTGCTTCTGCTTGGAATAACAATTCTGCCTCTGTCCACATCAGGGTGGTGTACACTTGTTTTTATTTTGATTTGGATTATTCATTGATTTAGTAAATTATTTCCTTTGTTTAGTCCATATGGAAGGTGTTTTGAGATGTGCTACATTGTACAGGACTTTGAAGAGTAGTTAACTCTATTTGTGCCATCTGTTTGTATGTGTATTTTTCTTTGTCTGGAATTTTGAATTAAGTACAGTAGACACAAACACACGCACAAGCACACACACACACACGCACACAAAAACACACACACACACACACACACACACACACACACACACACACACACACACACACACACACACACACACACACACACACACTCATACACAATACACATACACACGTGTCTCTCCCACTGTGTTTCCTGTGAGCAGACACATGGTGGCAGGAGTGAGGCCGTTAGGGCCCAGTTAGAGGGAACCTCCTTATCGCTCAGCTCATCTCTGGAAGTCTCTCTCTCAAACACAGATCATTCCCCCCTCCCCTCTCCTCCCCTCTCCTCCTCCCTCTCAGAGCAGCCTCTGCTTATCTCTTAGACCCAGCTCAACTCTGTCATTCTCTTCCTTCCTTCTCTTTTCCATTCCTCCCATTCCATTGCATGCCAGATCAGCCACATCCTTGCCATGCTCTCTTCTCTCCCTCTCTCTTCTCTCTGTCTCACTCATTCATCATTCATTTACTCTCTTCCTCCCTCTTTCACTCTCTCTCTCTCTCTCTTTCTCTATTTCTCTCTCCCTAATTTTCTCTATCTCTCCCTCCCTCTCTCCCGTGCTGTCCGGTGCTGTCCATCACCCTGTGGTAGGCAGCGGAGTCTTTCTGATGCAGCTTGTGTGGTGTTAACTGCCGTCAATGACAGGCTGCTCCCTGCGCCTGGTGCTCCATTATGGAAGCCACGGTCTGCTTATTAGATTTAGGTTTGGGAAATTGAATAGCTGTCAGGATTGTTTCGCTACTGAGAGAGATAAGAGGAGACAGGGAAACGGGAAGGAAGGGAAGAAGGAAGGGGGGGAGGGAGGGAGAGGGAGAGAGAGAGAGATGGGTGGAGGGAGGTTGGAGGATGTAAAAAGGGAAAGAAGCAAGAGAGAGAGAGAGAGAGAGAAGGTTAGAGTTAAGTCGAGAGATGAGAGGTGAGGTTGGAGGATGTAAAAAGGGAAAGAAGCAAGAGAGAGAGAGACAGAGAGAGAGAGAGAGAGAGAGAGAGAGGTTAGAGTTGGGTTGAGAGAAGAGAGGTGAGGGTGGAGGATGAATAAAGGGAAGGAGTAGAGCGGGAAGAGAGATGGAGGAGGCACTGAGGGGTAAATGAAAACGATAGGAAGAGAAGGGAGAGGGAGGAGAGAGGAGTCAAGACCAGAGTGATGCTGGGTTTTACATGAACACACACCACACAGTTCCAAGGGCACAGAGAGAGGGAGAGAGAGAGGGAGAGAGAGAGAGAGGGAGAGAGAGAGAGAGGGAGAGAGAGAGAGGGAGGGAGAGAGAGGGACCACCTTTCATATGGTGATTTCCAATCCTGCAGCCGATTTTGCACTGGAACTGTAGTCCAGACCGTGTTAGCCTACATTGCCGTGACAATGCGTGTTATATAGCTTATTTGTATACCGTAGCCTTCGCATAGGCCTAATGTAGTGGTGGTGAGTGAGTATGCAGTTGTGTGAGAGATGGAGGGAGACAGAGAGACAGCGTGCGTGTTGCTGTCTCAAGCGCCCCTCGTCCAGTTTTCTACATGACCTGTAGGCTAGGTCTACAGTAGCCTATGTTGTGCCGCACAAAATGTATCTATGTTGTACATTGCACAAAATGTATACCCCCCGAAATAAACACATACATAAATAAACATATTTTTCCCGTCACTTTGGCTTCCTCGAACATTTTCCCTACATTTTGCCACTGCTTTGCAACAGATAGATTCCAGTGTCCATGCTCCGGCAGCGCCCACACAGTCATTTTCACCCAAATGATCCTACTGAAGGTTGAGCTGGAGCCTGAAACCGATCGTCCCCCATCAAGACACTACAGGCCCGCCCCTCACAGGCTCAAATGTGTAACCCATGCCATTAAAGGAGAATTCCGGTGTGATATTGACCTAAAGTGTATTGAAACATGATACCGAGTGTGAACGTATGTCTCATAGCCCATCTCGGCTTGTCCCCTGCACTCCAAAATCTGGCGCTAGTTAGCCGATGCTACCAACAGCTTTTTCAATGGTGGTGCTTCGGCATCGGGCTAGCCATGCAAATAAATCACTGTTTTACACCATTTACGAGGCTCAATGTATCTCCACGCTACATTGGTAGACTTCCGAGGGCCCTGACATTTAAAACGAGACAGTAGCAGCAACTGGAATCCATGCATTTCCACTGAATTATTTTTGGAATCTGATCCCTTATCATACCTGTTCATTCTTACTCGTCGCTCGACTTATCGTGACTAAATTCAAGATGGCTGCAAACGCTAAACTTCGTGATGTTCATATAAATCGTCTTGTAAGTAAACTACCAGTGCTTTCTCAAAGTTCTCAATGTCTCGTTTTAAATGTCAGGCCAATGAAAGGTGTCATACTCCCACCTGCGACAACGCTACATGGTGCTACCCAGGTATTCCAGGTGCACATCGGCAATATCAGAAACTACACTTTCCTTATTGTAAGTCATTGTGCTATCAAAATGAGTTTGAAGCCATTATTTTAAGCTAAGAGAGCTACATTGTGTTGCTCTGATGTCTATCTGTGGGCATATCATTGGATTTGACACTGCCAAGTTATATAATCTCCTTATTGCTGGGATAGTTGTTATTTTTGCATGTGGATGGTGAGCAATGCTCTCTGCTCAGTGCTAGATTTAAAAGGACTTCTCTATGATGCTGTGTGAAGTTAATCTAAAACTAAGTCTCCCATGACTAGTAGTTACAGCAGGCGTTAATTCAAGATCTTACTTCAGTTGAACAGTTGATATACTATATGTCAACACAACTATCTTAAAATGTAACAGCACACAGTATAGATGCCCACTGCTATACAGCATTTTAAACAATGTCAGGAGATTTTGGTAATAGAGTGCATCGTAGAGATTCTTTACATCCTTTCCTGACCCCATTTGCTCCAGTGCAACTGCATAAGAGGACAGCACTGACTTTGACCCGACCTCTCTGTGCCTCATGCTGCTGTTGGGGCAGAGCCAAGAGCCTGTGAGGGACACACAACGGAGATCAGGCTCACCACAGGTCATCACCACTGCTGTGCAAGTAGGGCTTTGGTTAGGTCAGAGAAGGAAGAAGGTCAGTCTTGCCATATCCTGTCCTGATGTTTGCCTTTCTTCTGCAGTTGTACCTCCATACCCTACCCCCTAACACTACACTGGCTCACAATAAGATGTGAGTTTCATCAAAGCTGAAAGAAGGACTATAACACAGTTATGGAGATGTATGGGTTTTGTATTTTTATACTGAGAAATAATAACTGCTTCTTCTGACGTGTCTCTGGTGTCCCTACACAACTGAAGGAGTTGTTATTGCTTAAGGTAAAATGAACACCATGTTTTTCAATCTCAGCTGGGGTTGCATTGGTCATTGGTGACTACTATATGCCTTCTAGCTTTTCGGTGGCAGGTATCACTCTCACTGCCCCTGGGGTATTGTCCAGTGTCTCTATAAAAGTGGACACAGTGGACACACACACACACACACACACACACACACACACACACACACACACACACACACACACACACACAGAGATAGAGAGAGAAAGAGAGGGACTGAGGGAGAGAGAGCAAAAAGAGAGAGAGAGAGAGAGAGAGAGAGACAGAGAGAAAGCGAAAGAGAGAGACAGAGAAAGAGAGAGCAAGAGAGAGAGAGAGAGAAAGAGAGAGAGACAGAGAGAAAGCAAAAGAGAGAGACAGAGAGAGAGAGAGCAAAAGAGAGAGAGAGGCACACAGTATGTGAGGGCTGTGTACCATATGAATGAACTGTCCGACATCCATGTACTTACACTGGTGGTAATCCTTTTTATCACAGAACCACTGTGTCTATACAGGGATGTCCACGTCCACCTGTCTCTCTGTCATAGTAAACATATGGCTTACATCTCCCCTTTGGACTCCAGATAATCTCACTGTGAGCCAGTGTCTGCTGTCTGTATATGCAAAGCCTTATCTACACTGAGCACATCTAACCTATTTCAGATGATAACGTTTCATGTTTTCTGCTTTTGAAACTGGTCTATTTCTTCATGTTTTTCGTGTCATTCTTGCGTGGAAGTGGCACATAGGGAGAGAGAGAGAGGCAGAGAAGCAGAGGAAGAGAGAAAAACAGGTGTTGCAGGAAGCACATGTTATTTGGAGTAAAACTAATAGTTCTTTGCTATCCCAGCATGCTGTGTTCCTGCAGCATCCTCCCGGGTTTATTTGCTGACACTGAAATGCATCAAGAGGCGGAGATAAGCCCTGGAGCTTCCTCTCCCCACTCCCCACCGACTGCACTCCAGGAGTGCCTCTCCGCGCACACCCCCATCCATCCCCCTATACCATACACACACACACACACGCACGCTCACACGCACACACACACACACACGCACAAACATACACACCTCCTTCTGCTGCCTCCAACACTCCATCATATCTCTCTCTCTCGCTCTCTCTCTCTGAAAATGATCCTTCCTCTCCTAGCCTCCATCTTTAACCATCTTCCCCTTTCTCGAGGTTCTTCTTTTCCTGCTCTTCCGTACCCCCCGCTCTCCCCTTCCTCCTGCGTGCTCCTGTTACTCACCTCTCTCTGGGATGATGAATGTTAGCGGCGCTGATAAATATCTTGCGCCCCACACTCATCCGTCATCAGACTCTGTGCGGCAGGCCCTGCCCCGACCCGTGTCACGGCGGACAGGGAAGGGATGTGACGGGCGTCCGCTCCCTGTCGGGGCTAATGAAAACAAGCACCAGGCATCAGCCCCCGTCCAGCAGCCTCTCCGGCCGACTACCCACACACCACAACCAGCACATGGGCATCCCAGCGAGGGTATTTAGGTGTTGGATGGACTATTTGCCAGGATGGGGTGGTCTGAGCATATCTCAGCCAGGGTATTTAGGTGTTGGATGGACTAGGTATTTGCCAGGATGGGGAGGTCTGGGCATATCCTAGTGAGGGTATTTGGGTGTTGGATGGACTGGGTAGGTGGGTGGGTGGCTGGGTGGGGGATGTGGATGTGGATGTGGGGTACGGGGGGGGGGGGGGGGGGTGGTCTGAGGGGACTTATGCTGGGCACCAGTGGTGGCGTGGTTTGGTGGGATGTGTGATTCTGGCAGCAAAAGCGGGATGTCAGCGGAAGCCGTTGGTGAGCGATTCATTACCCACCGTAGGCAATAAATAACCCTGGCCTGGTGTCTATGACAGGGCCAGCACCCTATTTTTAAGTACACAAAGAAGCAATATAAGAGAGTGGTGTCTTTTATTGGATCTCTTTTTATTGCAGGAAACTTTTTATAGTTCATAATAAGTAAAGTCTACGTTGTAAACATAGCCAGTCTAGATTTAGGGTGTTTTCTTTATTTTTGCTCTTCACATCCCACTCTATCCCTCTTTTTTCCTATTCTTTACTGTCCCCTCTCTCTCTTTCTCATCTCTCTCTCTCTCTATCTCTCTGTCTCTGCCTCTTATCCTGTTGTAGAGTGGATGCAAGGATCTTAAATAATACACCAGCTGCCTTTTTACTTTAAGGCTCTTAAGTATACATGGGACGGGACCAGGGGATGTGATGCTGTGACGTAGGAGCCGAGAGCGCCCTGAAATAGTTTCCGCTGGCCTGGCACTTTACACCCCCTCCCTTCCCCCAGCCACCCAGCCGCCACCCTCTCCCCCACGTCGCCTCTCCGTTTCCAACCCCACCTGACCTGTCTGAGGTGCCAGACAGAAAGACAGGCAGATCAGATAGACAGGCAGATAGAGAGACCGGTGGATGGGCCCCTTGGACGGAGAGATAGGCATACGCGATCGCTTAGGCACTTAGACAGAGAGACAGCCTCGAGTAGAGAAACTCCATCATCATCAGCTTGGTTCACCTTTGCCTGTCTGCCAGATAGCCTAATGGATCCAGCCCTGCCTGCCTCACACTTCAGCTTTGCCCTCTGCTTGTGTGCCCTTCCAGTGCTCTAAGTGGAGCTGAGTTGGGTAAGGAAATCAGCCATCTCAATAGGAGTGTAACAGTAACAGAGCAAGGCTTGCCATTTGTTGTAACCAGAGATGGGTATGAGGTGGAGCTTCCATTTGTTAGAGTTCCAACATTTATTTTTGTTTTCAGTCAATATTTACTGTTTCCTTTAGTGGTTTAGCTACTACTGATTAAGTAGTTACATTAGTAGTTTGTTTTTTCTGTTGATGGAACTTTTTATGCAATTTTGTATCGAACATTCAAATGTAATACCACACACATATTGCCCAGATTAAAAGTAATGGGCAGTTTACATAAATACGTAGAAATACACAATCGTTTTTGTGCCAGATGGCAGAGACTGTCATATGGAGTAGGTGTCCCCTGTTAGGGAGCAGTAGGTGAATGCTGATTTATCCACTGTGGTGGAACGTTCTGCTTCTCCCTCCACTGAGCCTGAGATCAGCTCACTATCTTGGATAATTCCTCCATCCCTGCCAACTATTGCACAAACAATCATTAAAACTTAGGTATAGACTATTATACATCGGGCAGCACCCTGGATTATATTGCCACTTTAATAATCTGTCTTGGTCTGTTTAAAAGTCAGTATTTTCCCATTTGTCTTTCTGCTTGTATATTGAATTATCAGCTTTCAGTTGGTAACTAATAGCTTCGGTTATGAACTACTAAAAAATACCCTGTGGCTGCTAAAGCCTTGTTTATAACATAAAGATGGATTTATTCTGGGGGCTTAGGTGAGGAGAATTGCTCGGTCTAAGAATTTGTTGTATTGGCAAGCTGTATAAGATAATATACCTTCACAGTGTTTGTGTTGCTGAGAATATTGTGAGGGCTATTTTTTAGACCATTTTGTGTTTACCTTTTGAGGTTCATCTCCGATCTCTCTACTCCCCTGTACGTTTGACTGTGTATTGTATGTGTGACAAACTGTGTGCAGCTGTCTATTATGTTACAAGAGGGCTCAGTCAAATAGGTTTGGACTTGCTGCCTCATTATAGATTGATTTTAAGGGAGCCAGACAGGTTTGCTCAGCACTTGAAATGTGATTTAGAACACTGTGTGTGTATGTGTGTGTGTGTGTGTGTGTGTGTGTGTGTGTGTGTGTGTGTGTGTGTGTGTGTGTGTGTGTGTGTGTGTGTGTGTGTGTGTGTGTGTGTGTGTGTGTGAGAGCCGTGGCTATAAAACACAGCCATAAGCATGGACATTAGTGCCTGCGTGTCCTGTTCACAGTATATAATACAAGCATTTAGACTTGACCCATGGCAGCACTGCTGGTCCTGCTGCCAAAATCATTTTAGTCCTGGTGCATGCCAGTTCCTCTGATAAGCCTGGCTGGACAGATTATATTTTGTGTACCTTTTCAGTCCATGCAGGAAAATTGTTGCAGTTACATCCGGAGCTTATGGCATTTATATGGACTAGGGAGTCTATCGTGGCCCCTTATCAAAAATCATCCAGCGTCTGTAAACTTAGAAGTACGCATAGAGGTACAAATGCAGATCCATGTAGAATCACATTTATTACAATCTAGAAAGCTTTGAAGTGAGATGCACCACCACACACAGACTATAACAAGCGCAACATGGAGGAGGGGAAATTCTCACTCATTTGTCTTTAAGAGCCCACCCAGGCTTTCACAGTTGCTCACGTGTAAATGTCGTCTAGGAGTACTTTTGTACTGTCTGTCATTCAGAGAGAGAGAAAGTGGGAGAGTGGGAGAAAGAAATAATGATGTCAGTACCAGAATAAAAGAAATGTCAGAACAAGACACAACAAACATGAAAGAAAGAAGAGAGGAGCAAAACAGCGCTGGTGAATAGCACCAGCTCCGCTCCTCATTGCCTGACACACACTGACCTGTTTGGGGAGATTGCCGCTGACTGGAAAGAGAATGAAAAGAGGAGGATTATGAGGAAGAGAGAGGGGCCAGACTAGTGAGGAAGGGCAGACTGCTGTTTGTATCATCATGGTGGGCGGTGGGAAAGGGGTTGTGGGTTAGCCGCTTGTTGCGCTCCCTGGCGGAGTCAGCGACTCGGCGTCATTATCAGAGGGGTCAGAAAAGGCACTGTGTGAAGCACGGCATAGGTCCAGTCCAGTAACTAGAAAGCCACAAGTCTTATTTTTGTGTTACCCAGAGAAAGAGAGAGGGAGAGAGAAAGAAAGAGGGTGAGCGAGAGATAGAGAGAGAGAGAGAGAGACTCTTCTTTTCTCTACTCTTCTCTAATGCATGTGTAATTTACTCCACAGCTGGGTCACGCTCCTGCGACCGAGAGTGTTTAAACCCACTGCTTTTAGTCACTGCCTAAAAGGCTGCCTGGCTTTCATATGAAACTGGAGCCAATATTTTGGGAATATGAGCACACACACAAACACACACACACACACACACACACACACACACACACACACACACACACACATGTATGAATACACCGATCCATCACAAGCTGGCAAAGATCCCGGAAAGCCTTGTGTGTTATAATTGGCAACCTTCATTTCAATACATGAAAAGCAGCATGTATTGCAGCTTTGAGCAGGACATGATGCAACGCCACAGCCTAATTACACCCCCCAACCCACCGTTGTTTCACTTGCACAGACTCAGACAAGAGAAACATTTGGGCATGCAGCATTTATGCTCCAAACGCCCATAAGGAAGCACACATGCAGCACAGACAGAGCTCAGTGTCTCATGCATACGTGAAGGAGAGGGACAGGAAGGAGGTGGGGGAGAGAGACTGAGATATATCTTGTGGGGAGGGGATAGGGACAGAGAGAGCTGGGGAGAGAGACTGAGATATATCTTGTGGGGAGGGGATAGGGACAGAGAGAGCTGGGGAGAGAGACTGTCACAGCTGCTGTTTGTTTACAAAGTGTATGCATTATGTAGGCTAAAGAAGAAAAATCAATTGTGCGTAGGCTAATACTTAGTACTAATACTAAGTAGTCACGTGCACACTTGAAATTGACCTAAAGTATTTGTACATGTATGTGTGCTTCGAATAAACACATTTATCTGTTTTCAACGTTATGTAGCAGAATTACTTGAACCCCAAATCTGGTTTGCGTTGGAGAGAGCATGCACAAACTTTATGGTACCAGCCAATTCAGTAGGCTAACTCAAGACTTCAAGGCCATCATATACAACGTTTTTAAGCAACAAACAAAATACTAACATAACAGTGAAGTGGTTCGTTTTTTCATGGTTTATTTTTCCAAAAGCATCCTCTCCCCATGTGTGTAATGCATTTACTTAAGGAACTTGGAAGAAAGTTGGGTTTTCTTCGTTTTCATTTTCTCTAGGCATATTTATGCTCAACAAATATTAGCGAGCTCAGCAGTGAGGTCATGAGAAGGCTATCAATGAACAGAAAACCGACTGTGTTGGCTAACAATTTATTAAATATTCCTGTTATTGTCGTCAACAACGTCGCTGTAGGCTACTGCCTTTTCAGCACCTTCTGCTTATGATGATTTGGTCTTTTGAATTCCTTTGGCCTTGCGATGCAGTTGTAGGCTACATCAATGTGTCTCTTGCCATTCCCTTCATGTGTTCTATCACAATGCTGTCTGCCCTCATGGACAGTATCTCTGTGATGTCTGCATCTTTCCAGGTCGGAGATTTTCTGGACAGCACTATGCACTCCATCATAACACTGGCATTTAAGTCAGATTTAACCACATAGACGCACAAAAGAAACGTCACCGACACGCCCTCTCACTAGGTGTGAATTTTAACCGCATGTTCTACGCTTCGTTCAGACACAGCACATTTACATAATGTCCGGAGGAAATACTATGGGGGGAGTAGTAGAACAACCGGCTACATTCGGACTTCCATATGATTGGTTATGTTGTTCAGATATACGACCCCACCGTTTAACATCCGCAGAACCTCCGGTCTTACACGTATGTCTGAAAGCGCTTATAGAGAGAGAAGCAGAGAGATATACAGTATAGAAGGAAGGTGAGAGAGAGAGGTATATAGAGGGAAGGGAAGAGACAGTTTCGAGATAGAGAGAGCGAGAGAGAGAGAAGTAAGGGGAGAGAGAGTTCGGAGAGAGAAAGAGAGGGAAGGGGAGAGCGTTGGGAGAGAGAGAGAGAGAGAGAGAGAGAGAGAGAGAGAGAGAGAGAGAGGGATAAGGGATAAAAAGTTGGAAGAGAGATGGAGAGATATAGAGGGAAGGGGAGAGAGTTGTGAGAAAGACAGAGAGATGTATAGCAACATGGAGAGTGTGGGGGTGTGTAAGTGGGTGTGTGTGTGTGTGTGGTGGGGGGGGGTGGGGTCAGTGCCCCATTAGGGCCTGCGGGGCTTTGGCAGACACGCTGAGGGGCAGCGGTGTGTAGCACAGCCCAGCCGGCTCCTCCACGGGACGGAGCCAGCACATTAGCGTGGGGGCTGCAACGCCATGCCGCTGGTGGAGCTGGCACTGCTGGTGGAGCTGGTGGAGGTCATGGTGGAGGTGGTGGGGGCTACGCTAGTGTATGGGGAGCAAAGCATGTAGTCAGTGCTTAACTGCACTCCCTCATGTCGTCTGCAAAGCCCTCAGGCATGCGCTATACATTCTGGAGTGTGAGAGAGAGAGATAAAGGGAGATAGAGGGAGGGGGAGAAAGCAAGACAGAGAGGAGGAGGAGGAGGAGGAGAGAGAAGGATTTTAGCCATTCACAATGACACAATAGCAGTTACAATGAGCAGATTGGAGCCCATTATAAAACATGGTTTGGTGGCGTCTGGAGATTGTATTGCCCCTAGAATGACTGTCTGTTTCTGAAGGAGATGCAGTGCATATTGGTCTGACGCCAAAGCTGCAGGTTAGGTCAGTCAGATGTGTATGTGTATGTGTATGTGTGTGTGTGTGTGTGTGTGTGTGTGTGTGTGTGTGTGTGTGTGTGTGTGTGTGTGTGTGTGTGTGTGTGTGTGTGTGTGTGTATGTGTGTGTACATGTATGTGTGGTATATGTGCTGTGTTAAGAGAAGCTGAATCCTCTATTAATGACACAAACACCTCTCCTGCCTAAACCTGTTTTGAGTTACATTAAATCATTGGAAAAGTTCAGTCTCATTGCAATGGAGACAAATGGATGACTCTTATGTCTTTTGTCAAAATCCATTCTTGTCAGCCATGTCCTAATCCCCCACATTCATAAAGCATAAATATCTTATTATGCACTTTTAGGGAGAGAGAGGCATCAATAATTGAAAGTGTCCATTTTTAGAATCGAGTTAGCAGGGGGAAGTTGTTTCTTTTTTCTACTGGAGCTTTCAGAGCAAACATTCTCCGTACATTTGCCAGAGAGCAGAGAGGTCAGAGGAGCCACTGCCTGCCAGTGTCACTGCCGGAGTCTGGCATAGCTGTCCAACCAGATGCCTGATGCAGCACGTGAAGTGGATAATCGGTGTGAGATAATGACCACTGACACCATGGCTACGCAATATACAGTATTATCTTAGGGTCCTGTGTGTTGGAAACCAATAGCATTTGATTAGTTTGGTATAACGAGTGCATGTGATGCCAGAGCTGTAGTTTGGTTGGGTTGTAAGTAAGTACTGAAAAATTAAGTTTTCTTTCACTGTCTTTGGGTTTCTAAGGGATGCTATTTAGAGACACTCATTACAGGTGAAAAGAGACACAGAGGCATCAGCCACAGGGGATGCTGCTTCATGGGAGGTGTTTAATGAAGAAGGATCAGTCATTATGGCAAAGTGGTTCTCATTTGCCTCATTTTTCATTGAGAGCTGTCTAGACTGCCACAGCACAGTCCATAGGTACCATCATCCAGATGATGTTTTTGTGTGTTTTGTTTTTCAAGCCTACTGAGTAGGAGAGGTGGAATAGCTTTAGGTCTTATCCCATTGGGTCAGATTCAAAAGTTGTGTTGTTATACATTTTATGTTTGTGTGATCCCTGTGCGTGTATGTGTGAATCTTTTGTCTGTCTGTGTGTTGTGTTATTGCCTCTTGTGTATGTCTGTCTGTCTATCTGTTTGTGTGTGTGTGTGTGTGTGTGTGTGTGTGTGTGTGTGTGTGTGTGGGTGTGACTGACTATGTGTGTGTGTGTGTGTGTTTGTACATGTGTGTGTGTGTGTGTGTGTGTGTGTGTGTGTATGCTCAAGTGTTGGTGTGAGTGTGTCAGTAGGTCGTCAGTCTGCTCTGCCTGTGTGCCACCAGAGGGTTCTCAGCAGCAGACCAGTGTGGCATGCAGGCGAGGAGGACAAGCGTGAAATTAATTGTTCCACTTCATCTGTGGCCGACGCTCTTCCCCTCACACAGTCATTTGCCTCTCATTTGCAGGGGGGCACACAATTAGGGAAACCACTCTGATGAGCGTTGGTCTTTTGGGTTGGGTTGTGCAGATGAATGCATTATAGAGAGTATCAGTGATGTGTGTTTATCTGCGGAAATGCATACAAGGAATTTGTCCAATTTCTGTAATCACTGATACACAGATAGACAAGGATAATGTTCATGATGAACATGTTTGAGGTATTAACACATTGACACAAACACACACACACACACACTCATGCAGATGGATGCATACACACACACATACACACACACCCATATTGTAGCTACATGCCCCTATACACATACTTACCTGGAAGCTAAGAGTCTTGGACCTGCACAAGTGGAATTAATTCCTCTCAGTCCTATGACTGTAGCAAATTGACATTTCTGCAACGTTTCTTGATGTCCCCCCCCACCCCCCCACCCCCGAGCTCCCCCCACACCCTCAGAACCATGTCAGTCGATAATTGCAAACATGACTTTTGGGGCCCGGCAGCCGTTTATAAAGTTGATGACGGTGCAACATGGATTGTTATTCTGGGGAACATGGGGCTTTGGAGATGTGACTCCTTGGCAGAGACCTTAAGTGCGCTCAGCAAGCACTCAAATGCATGCAGCAGACAAATCTGTTCCACGCTTTTTGGACTATTTTAAAATCATGAATAATTCAGGGTAGCATTTTCCATTTCTCTCTCTCTCTCTCTCTCTCTCTCTCTTTTACACCTTTTTTTGGTGGTGAAGAGTTGGCCGAGTGTAATGGAATTTGTGAACGCATTAATGTGGAGATGGACACATTTTTACAGGTGTCTTCCATCCTCTGTAAATGTATGCATTCATCAAGCTCATGTGCATGTGTGTGTGTGTCATAATAACAAGACAGAAAGAGACAGACAAACAGACAGCAAAGGAGAGAGAGAGAGAGTGATAGAGAGAGAGAAAGAGAGAGAGAGAGAGAGAGAAAGAGAGAAACCTAATCAACAGTGGAAGAGTTCCATTGAGAGCAAAGAAAATAGTACTCAAGAAGAACTTTCAAGGTTGATGTTTTTGTAAGCGTGTGCATTTGTTTGTTTGTTTATTTGTTTGTGATACATGATGCTGATTATCAAAATACCTCCCTGAATTGCTCACTGAGTCCTCTCTTTCTGGGTCCTCCTCTCTTCCTCGCCTCTTAACTCTCCCCGTCTTCACATCTGGCCCTTCTCTTACATAATAGAAGATAATGGGATGTTAATTGTTTATGTTGATGTTTTCCTGTGCTGGCAGGAGGAGTGCAATTAGACCATGTAATAGCATTAGTTATAGAGGATTAATAAACCCCTCATGTGGAGCAGGAGTCCCGCATGGGGAGCAGGCCAGTGGCACACCAAGCCAACAGTCCGCTGTGGGATGCCAGGGAGCGCTGGGGAGGAGGGAGGCAGCAGCATAACGCCATCAATGATTCTGACCCCTTCTGATCTCTCTCTCTCTCTCTCTCTCCCTCACACACACACACACACACACACACACACACACACACACACACACACACACACACACTCTCTCTCTCTCTCTCTCTCTCTCTCTCACACACACACACACACACACACACACACACACACACACACACACACACACACACACACACACACACACTCTCTCTCTCTCTCTCTCTGTTCCCAGTGGGCTGAAGTGGGACTTCTACTTCTTTGAATAGCTTTTCATACCACCTCATCACTTCACCTTCACCACACACACTTTTTCTGCTTTCCCCTGTTTCCTTTTGTCCCTTTGTGCCTGTAACACACGCATGCACGAACGAACGAATGCACGCATGCACGCACGCACGCACACACACACACACACACACACACACACACACACACACACACACACACACACACACACACACACACACACACACACACACACACACACACATGTGTTTTTAATATGACATGGCTATACCCCTCCCTGATATGTTTACAGATTCCAGCTGAAGAGATCACAGCCCCCTTTGTCAGCTGTCATCTGAACAGATGACATGCCGCTGAGCTCTGGTAAACACCATTGCAGCTGTGCTCAGATCAGTGGGCCGCTGATGGACAGCAGATGAGCTGGAGTCTGTCACTGGCCTCTGCCTTAATGTGCCGAATGAGTCC
>NC_063192.1:10555111-10557611 GCF_017589495.1 Alosa alosa
TCTTCCTCTGCACCCCATCACCTCTCTCCATCAAAGACCACAGCTTCTCCTCCCAGAAAGAAACAACATGAGAACATATGCCACAGATAACAGTGTCAGCCCCCCCCTCCCCTTTTTAATCTCAGTGTGAAATGAGAAGAGCAGATAACATTCCTTTTTCTCTCTAGCTTCTCTCCCATCTTTGTATCTGCTGTGTGTGTGTCTGTGTGTGTGTGTGTGTGTGTGTGTCTGTGTGTGTGTGTGTGTGTGTGTGTGTGTGTGTGTGTGTGTTCTCTCCCATCTTTGTATCTGTTGCATGTCTGAGCGCCCTCGCCAGGCAGATTAGCCACACTTCCACGCGGCCATGACGTTAACGCTAGCCTTGAGAGATCTGTATGCCTCCGCTTATGGTTTTTTTACCATTCACAGACAGTTTCTCTGATGTGGCTGGGACTCCATAAGTTTGATCTGCTGCTGTGATAAGTGTTATTTCTTGAACTTGAGCTTTGTTTGGGGTTTGAAGTGATCTGTGACATTCTGGTGTGTGTGTGTATGGATATGTGGTGTGTGTGGTTTTGAACCAGTGTATCTGCTGTGTCAAAGCAGTCACTCTCTCTCTCTCTCTCTCTGTCTCTTACTCTCCCTGAAACACACACACACACACACACACACACACACACACACACACACACACACACACACACACACACACACACACACACACACACACACAAACACACACACACACAAACACACACACACTCTGGTACATGGATATATAAAACACACACACAGTGAAATGATATAGAGATGAAAGAGCAGAGCATGAGAGCGTGTGAGAGAGAGAGAGAGAAAGAGAGAAAGAGAGAGAGATAAGTAAGAGTTAGTGCAGTTAGAGCTGAGTGGTTGTGGTCAGTGTGGTTAACATGGCTGGCTATGTCACGCCCACCACTGTGCTTCTTGTCTGCTAGCTATCAAATTGTGGAGTTAGCATGGCCATATAATATTCTCCAAAAGTTTGTTTTGTAAAGACTGGTTATTTATTTATCATGTACATTTCTTGTATGGTAAGTATTTTTCTGAAATATTTCTTTAATGTGAGTTTACTGATTTTAATTGGAAATGAAATTACTGTATAATACCCATCTCACCTTGAGCAACCCAAGAGCTTTGCAATTTGTTGAAAATTCCAGATACAAAAACATTATGAAGTATTAACAGCAATTATAAATTAAAAACCGTGTCTTTGAGCTGAGTACCAATATTAATTTCTTAAGGGAACTTTTTTTATGGAAGAAATATTCTGTCTCCATTACTGCTCATTAAAGGAACAGTAATTGGTGTTGGCCAAATGTTAACACTTAAAATGAGGCTAACAGAAAGATGTGTTTTTTTTCTCTCACATAGAAATATAAAGAGTTTGAGCGCTCTGTGCGTGTGGAGGAGATTGACGGACTCAAGCTGGTCAAGAAGCTGGCCGAGAATATGGAGGAGATGTTCCATAAGAAAGCTGAAGCCATGAAGGTGGGTAGGCTGCTGCTTGTATGTGCATTGTGTATCTTTGTTTATGATGTGCATATATTTTTAGGTGTGTTTTTGTGTGAGTGTGTTTGCTCAAGTGCGTGCACTACATCCATGCCAGATAATACAAAAATCAAGGTGAAAAGTAGTCAGTAGATTATCCTGTTATGCTTTGAAAACATAATGGTGAACAGCCATACTGAAGGTACTGTGTGTGCCTGTGAACACAGAGATAAAAGGTGAAGAAACTTGTCTTTAATTACTGTTAGTACCTTTGTGACTGAGTCAGATACCTGTTTTAAATGTACTGGAACGTTGTGGCACTGGTTAAGTGGTTATTACAGTTTTTTTTCGATCGTTTTGATACCTGTGTCAACTCTGACATCACATTCTCAAAACAGTTACAGTAACACCTGTGTCTGAACAAAAGCACTCTGGACAAAATTACACATTTTTGCTTGCAAAAGGCTGTTACTCTCTCAAAACACTTAAAACATGCAGCAAAAGCAAATCTTGCCTTAAAACACTACAACTTGTTGCCAATTCAAAAACACTCTTTACTAATCAATCATTACACACTGGACAACAAAATGCAAAATCTAGTTCTCAAAATGAGCATTTTTGCTATGTCTGTTCCATTACCTGGTATCAGAAAAAAACTGTGAAAAGACTAAATGTACTGGATAAAAAAATAATGTATTCATTCCTCCTAAGATGTAACTGTCATTGACATGTAAGACATGCAGCAAACACCTAGCAAGATACTGTAAATTTCATTGAACTACAACTTTCATTGAAATATACCTACAGTAAACACCTTTTGTACTGTTTTCTCCACCAAATAGGCAATACAGTACTTTGTCTAAATATGCATTAGATCCATACTTGCAAATAGCAACACAGACATCTCTTATGTATAATGAATGATTGCTGATTGAAGAATTGTGCAAAGGAGTTTCACACAGGTGTATCAGAGATTCAGACTTATGCAAGGAATCTA
>NC_063192.1:10562611-10570111 GCF_017589495.1 Alosa alosa
TGGGCAGCTGGGGCTGGACTTGGCATTCCTCTGTGGTGATGTGTCTTTCAGGACAAATCTCACATTTGCCAAAAGGCCTGAGTCGACCTCTAAACAGCAGCGTCATGCACGCCGTCGCTCAAAGACTCAGTGAGATACAGTGTACTGATAGTCCCTTTATTTATGTGGATTTGAGCTCAGCTGTTTTTCGTCCCGCGCCCCTCTCTCTCTGGCTCTTGTGCTTCATCCCCGGTGGATTGTGGAGTGGCAGCGTTGTGGGGATTGACCCCTGAAGTGTGTTTCAGCTCCGTCTGCCTCGCGACAGCAGCACAGCACAGCACTAGACTAGACGACTTTGTCATTTTTCATGCTCCGTTTTAGTCAGCTGTTCCCAGGCAGTGTGGAGGGAATTGCTGTCCTGGGCCTCCTCTGGCAGTCAATAATGCATATTCAACCACCCCTCCTCCCTCTCTGTCTCTCTCCCTCCCCCCTTCCCTCCTTTCCTCTCCTCATTTCTCCATCCCCCTGTCTCCCCATTTTCCATCGTCTCTGCATTCCTGCGCTCTGATGCTAGCAGTTAGCATAGGTCAGCTGTATTTGCTGGCTGTGGTAGGACTTTTACCTCTCTACTTTTTTTATTTGTGTTAATAATTAATGTAGCCATTTGAGGTCAGTTGATTTAACTGAGAGGGCACATTTTGCCTTTGCTTTTCCGGGCAGCAACATTAGACCTGTAGTCAATGAGCCAGACTTCAAAAGATCACTGGTACAGATATCATTATGGATAGCATTAAGGATGATTTGACAGTACAGTGCTATGGGAGAAACTAATCACATGTACAGTATAGATGTTGCTGAGGTACATTTATTGAGTGAGAGATGTTTGCACTATTCTAGTGATTCTTGCACTGTTTGAGAACCACATTTACAGTGAGAGATGGAAAAATGTAGCCTGACGAGCCAGACCCACATCAAGATGTAGGGTCTGGGGACTCACATTCGCAGTGCTAAATTTCCTCTGCACACAATAGGACAGCACTACAACTCATGAGTCCCATGCGTTTTCCCACCAGTGGAGCTAGTTGGCTAGTTTAAACTTTTGCCAACTTAAAAAAAGCTTTACTCATGTCACGCTGTTCACCAACAGCAACATCCATCTTCTTTGTTTTCAAGTAGCAGGGAATTCACGCTGAACCGTTGCAACTCAATCAAACGCAACTGCCATCAATCATTATGTTAAGCCCACCTATCGACTCTATACGTGATGTGATTGGCATGTGATTGGCATGGTGAAGTTTAATTTTTCCTGCTCGCAAGCCAACGGAGAGTTGCTAGACCACCCTGGCAGCAAATTACATTTCCTGCCGCTAGGGTGCGTCTAGATTTCTAGGCTAGGAAAAATGTAGTGTGAGTTCAAAGACTATTTTCACACATGCCACAGAATGTTATCCACAGAAACAGATATGGAGAGCTAGTGACTGAATACCTGAAACCTATTCAGTCTGATTCTCTACCTGTTCAGCTCACCAGTAGAATGGCTTTGTTCTAGTCACAGATGGGTTGGGTCCATGATTGACAAGCAGAGTTTCCCCTTCGTTCTTTTCTCTATTTTTCATGAAACTTATTTTTTATCATGCCACCGTTTTGCTCTACATTTTTTTTCTCTCTTTCTTTTCTGGAAGGGAAATGCCTAGCGATTGTGGCGTACGCTGTTGCATGCAGGTGTGGATAGAGGCGACGTTCAAGGGATTGTCATTCAGTGTGCGTGAATGTAATTACTGCTATCATCTCACATGAAGCTGACTCCTGCGAAAATTGCTTTGACAACGGAGAGAGAGAGAAAGAGAGAGGGAAAGAGAGAAAGAGAGAAAGAGAGAGCGAACTGAAAACTAATTTTCCTTGCGCTTTTAAACTGCAATCATGTGCTTTGTCAATACCACCCACCCAGCGCCCCCGCATGTTAGAAGCCTTGGTCAGACGCTGGAACATGTACCCGGACAGTCACAGAGAAAGTGCTTTTTGACACTTAATTAATCCATTATTTCTAATGGGCTATTGCTTTACGATGCTTGAGTTCACGAGGCGTTAACAATGAAACTTCTGCTTGTAGTGAAACCAGTGTGAAGTCAGTTTGAAATTACCAGTTAGGTCACGGTGACTTGGGAACAGAACTGGCCCACATAAGATCCAGACCTGGTCCGATTATGGTGTTGGTCTCCATTTTTGTTTGGACTGGTAATGAAGCTGTTTAGCACAGAGCCTGTGGGTAGCAGTAGCTTTACTGAGGTGTGTGAGTGATAAGTGTGGTTCTAGGGAAAGGCAGTGAATTCTGGTGAATGTTGGTGAATGATACACTTTCTGTTCTTGGCTGTCATCTCCTGCCTGAGGACCGACGGGTGTCTGTCGGTGCCAGGAGTGTGCTCTGGGATATTAGACTAGGCAGGATTTTGGAAAATGTGCTTATTTAAAGTCCCGAAGGCAAATCATGTTAATTTTTGGCATACAACATTGTTAGGGGTTTTGAAGGGTGCTGAATTCAAATCTTCTGTATGCCAGGCTCAAAATGTCCCATAATGCCCCAAATGGAGAAATCCAATATGCCAGGTCAAAATCAATTAATCACTTATCTTTTTTGGACTGTACAAGGTAAAACCTGAATGTAATGTGCTTTTATAGGTTTTCACATATAGGGAATTCAATGCCATGCCCAGATTTAAGATCAAGACTAAAGAAAATGTTTGAAATTAATGTACATGGTTGAAATTGTTGTCTCAGATAATGAATAATTCATGAAAAAAGAGGACCATGAAACAGGTTGATGGCTTTCTGAAGAATTTACTTGAAACATGTTTAGAAGCAAGGTTGATTACCATATTTTAACTATCTATTTATATTATTTATCTGTATTTTAACTATTTATTTAGTATTTCAAGAAAATGCTTGAAACTCTTAAGCTAAAGGCCTATGTTTAAAACTGTTACTACTAGATTTGGCTACTAATGAAATATTGTACCTCAGCCTATTGTTTTGATGTCCAGTGTGCTTTGCCCATCCCACCCCTACCCTTACCCCTACACACACAAATACCCATATGTAACCCTGAATGAGGCCACACCCTCTATCTACACACTGAGGAGGCGCTTGTGAATTATGTTGCTCCCCTCACATGATACTCAGCAGTAACAGGTAAACTATAACATAATATCATAACAATTTGTTTAGGAACATATAATACATCTGTAATAGCATGTAAAGATTGTTATGTGAGGATTATGTATAGGCTAACTGAATAATTAATATATTATCACGCAGTCACCGAGCTGTCGGTCCTCACCATCACACGTTGGCCTCTTAGCCACGGTAGAAAGTGCTGGAGGGCGAGGAGAGCGGCCTTTAGCTCCAGGACATTGATGTGCTAGGATAGCCAAAGGTCCGTCCAGAGACCATTGATGCCCTGACCATCGAGAACGGTGCCCCAGCCTACTGGGTAAGCGTCTGTAAATACGACCCGGCGATGACTCACCAGTCCCATGGCACTCCCCCTCTCGGTGTTGCCGGGATCTCTCAACCAGTGTAGGGCCTGTGAAGCCTGCGGGACACAGTCACCTTGGCCTGGGAGGGCCCTTTGGGGCACAGGCCTAGGCTCAACAGGCACCTCTGGACTGGAAGCATGTGAGGGAGGGCAAGGGGGACTACCTGCACCATTGCCACCATAAGGCCCAAGAGGCGAAGGCAGAGTACCCACTCCACCTGGGCGTGCAACGTGAAGTGACATGCGGCAAAATACTGCTGTCTCGCCGGTGAGAGAGTCACGGATGCCCCCCTGGAGTCCAGGACCATGCCCAGGAAGGTGGTGACCTGGGAAGGCTGGAGCCTGCTTTTCTTGGGATTGGGGCGCAAGCCCAAGTCTTGAGTGTGCTTCATAGCAAGGCCACGTGTAGGCGGCATTGCACTTCTGAGGTTGCACAGATGAGCTAGTCGTCTAGATAGTTTAATATCCTGAGCCCCTGCTGCCTCATGGGTGCAAGAACTGCATCCATGCACCTGGTGAAGGTTTGGGGGCCAGAGAGATTCCAAATTGGAGGACTTGGAACTCAAAGACCGACCCTCGAACGCAACCCTCAGGAACGGCCAATGCCCCAGCCAGATGGGTATCTGAAAATAAGCATCCTACAGGTCGATGGTAGCAAACCAGTCCCCTGCATTGATGGCCTGCCGCACCCTCGGAACTGTGATGAACCTGCACCTTAGGGACCAGAGGTGCACGTTGATACCCCTGATGTCTAAAATAGGACGAAGGTCCCCTGTGCGCTTGGGTACAAGAAAATAACGGGAGAAGAACCCCGCTTGGGGGTTTGAACTCCTGATTTCCCTTATCACCCTCTTGTCCAGAAGGGTGAACAGCTATGCACGTAAGGTCTGAGCGTGCATGGTACTGATCACCAAGGTAACCCACACGGGGTTTGGTCCTGAACTGCAGGCGGTACCCATGGCTCATGGTGGAGAGCACCCATGGATCTGCTCATAAGGCCACCCAAGCCTTCCTGCATAGAGCTGAGAGGCGAGGCTGGCTGGCCCGGAGATTGTCAGGAACGACGGGCGCCTGGAGGGGCCACGGCCACTAGCACGCTGGCCCCCCCCGGCCAGCTTGTGGGCGGGTACCCCGCCCCTGGGATGCCTGAAGCCGCTGCCTGAGATCAGTTGGCCCCCAAGACGGATGCCCCAAGGTAGTTGTTAGCTTAGGCGTGAATGCCCTAGGACGCCTAGCGCCCCTGGCATGCCTGTCAAGAGACCCTGACACCTCTTCTGCACAGCGGTGGCTGTCAAGCGCCTGCTGCAACAGTGTGGTTGCCTGTGGGCCGAACATGAACCCAGGCTGCACAGGCACTCTCAAAAGACGCTCTGCCTGCTGGAGCTGAGATTGAGATGGCATCTAGCTACCCAGAACTGAGCCAAGGAGCGGCCCGATGCCACTACCTACTCCTTAGACACTGCAGCGAGGCACACAGAGGCTGACTGGAGCTCTCTCAAAAGAGTGGGATCACCAACACTGCTTTGCAAGAGACCAGAGAGGTGTCGAACATACAGGGACAGAATGGCCGCTGTGTTAGCCAGGCGGACTTGCATCGCTATGGGCCTATGCAGCTTACCCAGCAGAGCCTCCATAGTCCTGCCATTGGCACTGAGGCAGGAGGGACCACCAAATAGGGAGTTGGGAAAGGAGAAGAGGGGCTCCAAAGCTTGATCCACTGGGAGGAGCGAGCCACAACCAATCAGCCCTTCGCCGTGCATGTTGGAAAGCACCTTAGCCTGTACAGACCACCTACGAAAAGTAGTTGGGGGGGAAAACTGGCGACAGACCAAGTCTGGTAGGAGGGGAATGAGTGCCACCACTGGGCGCTCAGTCATGTCTCTGTGGAACCTAGACGCAGAGGCAAGGGGCTTCTCTGGAAGGGGAATATCAAAAGCCCTGGATGCCTGTCAACTACCTCCTCAAACAGACGGGCCAGCTCGCCTCCCACCGGGCTGGCTGCACAGGGCTGTGCACAAGGTAACTCCTCTCCCTCAGACGAGAGAACAGTCTCAACGTCCACAATGGCCTCCTCATCTTCCTCCTCAAGCTCACACGGACTGGTAGGAGGAGCAGGTTGGGGAACTGCAGGCCTTGTGCTAAGAGAAAACAGTGAGGCTGCTGAGGACTCCCCAATTCCCCTGGCTACTCTTGTCATCTTTCTTGACGGTCCCACGGAAACAGGAGAACCCGCACGTTTACCAGAGAAAAAACAACAACGGGCTTCCCTTGTGTGTGTAGGCATAATAAAACAATTAATGCACGTCTGGGGGGCGTCCCTTGCCAAGAAAGCATGTTGGTGGCCCAAACACAACACACACTTATCATGGCCATCCAAATGTGGATGATCAGTTAGTGCCACAGCTACTATCTCTCACCAATTCCAAAAGCTTGTAAGGAGATCACCTCCTGTGGTTCCTTCAAGGGATGTCTAAGCCTGTGCTGCAGTTGCAGGAAAAGTGGCATGTTATGCATGGAGTCATGCAGCTGCAGCAGCAACTGTCAGAACACTGCTGGGAGGAGGGAGGAGAAGGATGAGGATGATTAGGATAGCCTAAGTGTGTAGCCTACCTCTTCTTACCAAGAAGTTCAAAGAATTGAATAGAATAGAATTGATTAATTACTAAATAAATAGGAAAATATGCATTATTAAATAAATAGTTAAAATACAGATAAATAGATAAATACAGGTGAATAATATAAATAGATAGTTAAAATATGGTAATCAACTTTGTTTCTAAACATGTTTCAAGTAAATTCTTCAGAAAGCCATCAACCTGTTTTATGGTCCTCTTTTTTCATGAATTATTCATTATCCGAGACAACAATTTTAACCATGTACATTAATTTCAAGCATTTTCTCTAGTCTTGATCTTAAATCTGAGCATGGCATTGAATTACCTATATGTGAAAACCTATAAAAGCACATTACATTCAGGTGTTTACCTTGTACAGTCCAAAAGCTACGTGATTAATTAGATTTTGACCTGGCGGCGGCGGCCATATTGGATTTCTCCATTTTGAGGCATTATGGGACATTTTTGAGCATGGCATACAGAAGATTTGAATTCAGCACCCTTCAAAACCCCTAAAAATGTTGTATGCCAAAAAAATAACATGATATGCCTTCAGGGTTAATTTCTTTTAAAAATTGATCTAGACTATATTTAGTCTTCCTGATTGCCAATTTGGAGCAGCATGTTGTATGTCTTTGTCTGCCTTGGTTGAATACAGGCGCAAAAACTGAATGCACCCACACACACCAACACACACACACACACACACACACACACACACACACACACACACACTTGGTGCACACTGGGAAGAGAATGAAGGTACACCAGGTGCGGTCTTGCCTCTGCATGGGATATGTATTTTTTGTTTCTCTCAGCTGAATTATTCAGACCAAACAATAACAGCACATCTAAATGCAAACCCTTGGTGGCCTGAGAAAGGTTAAATATTTCAGACAAAGTGGGACCCTGTCAGAACGAGGTAAAAGGCTTTGTCATGCAAATGTAATGCTTGATCCAGAAACTCAACAAATGTTGAACAGAGAGCTCGCCAATCCTGTGCAGCCAACTACGACAGCTAGCTATTCTCTGATGAAGTTTTTAGCTTTTGATGCCTTGAAAGTTTCTTATCTGCTAAACACGTCAATGTGTTTAACAGAGATGTGACCTTTTTCCCAGCAACGCAGACAACCACACAGCCCTGTCAACACAGCCCATGTCATTTACCAAAGGACTCTTGTGATTGACATTTCATTGAGGGGTAATCTGAGGTGACAGAACACATAGCAGTGGCTAACAAAATGTGATACTGTGTGTGTGTGTGTGTGTGTGTGTGTGTGTGTGTGTGTGTGTGTGTGTGCGTGTGTGTCTCTGTGTGTGTCTATATGTGTGTTTGGAAGAGAAAATGAAATGCTGGCTAAAGCCATATCAGCA
>NC_063192.1:10575111-10585111 GCF_017589495.1 Alosa alosa
CCATGTGAAATGGAGCGAGCTGATAGGTCCTCGCGCTGGTTTCCATATCAACTCAGGAAGCCTTGGCGGATGCCTGTAGGATGTAGTTTTGGCACAGAAGATGGCGAGAGGCTGGTAATTATTGTGAGTGCTTCTAAAAATACTATGGAGGAATGAGAGGCTGCAGCGTGAAGCATCCACTCTCTCTCCTCTCTCTCTCTCTTTCTCTCTCTCTTTCTTTCTCTCTCCATTCCTCTCTGTGTCACCTCTCTGTATTTCTCTCTCTCCCTCTCTCTTCAAACTGTTTGTGTGTGTTTTTTGGCTATTGGGTACATATTTGGCTTGCAGCGAGAGAGATATGACTCTGTCTTATCTGCTCATTCCAGAGCTCTTCCTCACCCATGTGGAATTGGCTCAGTAATCTATTCTACTGATTTCTCTCTCTCTCTCTCTCTCCCGCCCTCTCTCGTTTTTTCCCCCTATTTCTTCTCCTCCTCCCTCTTTACTCATGTTCATGCAAATAACTCAGAACGATTCATTCCTCCGCCTCTTGTGCCATCGCAAACAAGAGCCTTTTGTTCCATTCTTCTCTCCGCCGATGACACCAAAGCAGTGCGGCCCCCTAACTGGTCTGGAGGACTCGCCTCTGTGCGTGCCTCTGAAGTTTTTTCCCACCCTCTGTTGCTTCAATCCCCCCCTGCACACACACATGCTGCATCCAGCGGCCTCTTTTCCTCTCCCCTTGAAAAGGGAAGGAGAGGGGAAATATTTGTGCTGGGTTTGGAGCCGTCTGAGGCAATCACGCCTCCACAGATCCTGTTCTCTGCCCCTGTAGGGCAGCTTAATTCCACAGCTCCGTAATGCGCAATTACAGGCCGATTTGGTGGACGTCAGATGTGATTTCCATGGCCGTTGGTAAAGTCGGGGTAAACGTATGGATGGGCCACTTAGGATGTGGTGCCAAGGTTGGGGACAAAGCCCAGGAGGCCCAGTTTACTGTGGAAATAGGAGGCAAAAGTGTGTGTGTGTGTATGTGTATTTCCACACACTTTAATCTGTGTTTGAGTTAAATACACCAGTTGATTGGCTAATGAAGTTGAAAATGAAACACCAAGACCTTAAATGTGTTAACTCGATAAGATTAGAGAATTAGAGAGAATGGGTGAAGTGTGTATCTGTGATTGTGTTTGTGTCATTATGCCTGTGTGCGTGTTGTGTTGTGTTTGGTTCTGAGGACAGTGAAGATTTCATTACTTGTGAAATGTAATATAAGAAGCTTGCTACCACTGTTAATGGTAACATTTTAAGCATTCTCTCTCTCTCTCTCACACACACACACACACACACACACACACACACACACACACACACACACACACACACACACACACACACACACACACACACACACACTCCTTCCTTTCTTCTCTTTGTTCACACCCTTCTCTCTCATTTTCTTTTCCTTCTTCTCTCCCATCCCTCTCTCCATCCCTGCCTTCCTCCCTGCCTCGTGTTCTGGTTGACAGTGATAAATTACTGCCTCCACTCAGCCTTCTCTGTCACATATCTGGCTTAAGAAGTCACCAGAGAGAAAAGTTCCAGAGTCTTTTTATAAATCCTGTGAATTGCACTTTAAAAACACCTATTGCCTTCAGCATTGCTCTTTTTTTCTCTCTTTTTCTCTCTCTCTCTGTCTTTCTCTCTCTCTCTCACACACACACACATGCATAGTATATATTTATATCACACACACACACACACACACACACACACACACACACACACACACACACACACACACACACACACACATGCATGCACAAACAGCCATGTGGTTGTACAGCGATACCAAGAAGTAATTTTCTCTATAACAAAAATTGCCATCTCTTTTAGCCTTGGGTGCAGTTCCGGACATGAAAGTCATTGTTGAGCCGTCAGGGAATAGGTTACAGTGATGAGTGGTGAATTTACTCAGGAGACATGGCTCCCCTTGCGCCGTCTCCAAACCTGCTTACTCTGTGATGACATAGCCTGGTAATACCCTGCAGATAGCACACCCATGTGCACTCTATAAATGGTCCTTGATTTGCCAGGTGAACACATATGAACTTGTGATTGACAAAAAAAAAACCCTGTTGAGTCATATTTGATTTTGAAATTGGCAAGGAAACCTTGCTAGTGTACATTTGCTAATGCTATGTTCCCTCTGTAAACTCTAGATGAAAACTTGGGTTCTACAAATTGACATGCAGTATTTTACTGACATTTACAAACTTTACTGACATTTTAGAATCCATCAGCCAATATTCAATTTACCAGAATGTGTACACTGGTAAATTGAAATTGTAATTTTAGATAGCTGTAAACTAGTCATATAGGACTGTGGATGCCAGTGGTGTAAGAAGTATTCAGATCCTATTCTTAAGTGAAAGTGTCAAGTGTAAAGATACACTCTCTCTCTCTCTCTCTCTCTCTCTCTCACACACACACACACACACACACACAGACACACACACAAAGCACACGTGTCTGTTCTTTGTGAAAAATATGGTTTAAGTGAAAACTACATAAGTATTAGAAGCAGCAGCATTTAAAAAAGTGTCATACAAAAAGTACTGATTTGGTCCCACTAGTAGAGCCACTGTCTTAATATAAAAAAATATATTGTATTAAAGATTAAGCTATCTTAAGTCTTCATTTTAAAAGTAAGTAGCCGCTAAAGCTGTCAAATAAATGTAGTGCAGGAGAAAGTCCAGTATTTACCTCTGAAATGTAGTGGAGTGGAAACATAAAGTAGCATACATTGAAAATCCTCCAGTTAAGTACCTGAAAATTATACTCAAGTACAGTGCTTGGGTAAATGATTAGTAATTATTTACTTTCCTCTACTGATGGAAAAGTCTGCTCTTCAGACAGACCTCGGGAGCCTAGGTGAATGCAGGCTGAGGCTGATTTCTGGGAATTGCTCTGTTGTTGTGGAATCAGAGCTCTGGGTTGTATCTAATCTCCACTCCTCCGCCATCTGTCCAAGGTAAGATGGCCGCCGGGTACTCTCACATCTGCCCGTCTGCTCCTGTAAGTCTGTCTCGGATGACCGGCGCGATTTAAGAAGACAGGGCCAGCACAGGGCAGGAGTGCGGTGGCTGGCATGAATTTTGATGCCAAATCCAGGTCTTCCTATCAGTGCTGTCTATCTTTTCCCGATGTGCATTGGAGATAGGTGAAAGTCAAGCCACTTTATTCCTAGAGCAGTGCAATCTCATTTACTCATATTTTTTTGTGGAGAAAGTTGTCATGAAAAAACCTTGTGTTAAAACTCTTGTTATCACTTTGCTACCTGCTCAAGCTCATGGCCTTATGTCTGCTGAAGATGAGGTGGAAATGGTGCAGATGAACTGTATGCTTTCAGTGATTTTCATGTTGAAACACATGATACTCTGTTTTACTCGTTTTGCCACTTTCACTCTGCCTTTCTCTTTCACTCTGCCGTGCTGTACAGTGTACGTGTAGTTGGCCTGTGAAGATTTCAGTCTATGAATGAGTCCAGGTTCAGTTCAGTTCCACTTTTTTTGCACACCTGTAGTGTTACTGTAGATGCTGACATGATCAGTGTGAGGAATCATGGGGCCTGATTTCACCTGTTTTTTACGTATAGAATGTTCGGTGATTCGGTGCATCTCCTGGGACGGTTAAAGTGAAAGACTTGCACTGGGAGACTGGAGACGGTGCTCTTTGCTCCCTGGCTTTATTGATGTCAGATTCTGTTTGAAGTAGCTGTTTACATACTGAACAGTGTTCCGCTTCCTCCCTCTGCAGCCCAGGGTTACAGGTTAGATGAATGTTTTGGCTAGGACATGCTCATGGATGTGGTTTTATGGCTGTTCACTTTCAAAGGGCTCCCCGCAGTTTGGTGCCAACAGCTGCTGGCTATCTTTACCTTCCCAGCCAAGCATAGAACAGTTCCATCCGACTTCAAAATGGGATTTTTCTAGAGTTACACAGAGGTAAAACAACATACATAGTAACGAAAATATGCCTCATAAATTTGGGGTAATTGGGAGATAGACGATTAATGAGCAAGTTGTTAACTCATGCTGGGCCTTATAGGGGCTATACAGCCCTGTCTGATTGAAGATGGACTGTGTAGGCTTTGTGATAGCGTTCGGCTGATGAGGTTTTCAATAGTCCTTTAAAGATGTCCAAGTAGAGGAGTTATTTTCATTGTTCTTTTACAGGGAACTGAACCATTTATGCGTAGTGTGCATACAGTACATTCCTCCATACAGAGCTTCTTTGAGCAGGTTTTTCCTCACAAAAGGAAGGCATTACAGGAGACAAAGTAATGTTTTCTAAGTTTATTACTCATCCTACTCCTTTTAAATACAAACAACTGTAGCCCTAACGTAACATAAAAGACTGGGTGACAAATTGAACGTTGTCTTTGAGGTGGCAGGTTTACATGTCAGCTAAGCCTCCCCAAAAAACGTTGCTAAGCTTCTATGGCAGCAGGGATAACGCCATCCCTCAAAGCTGCTAATTTTAAATGCATTCATATTCACTCACAGTTTTGAAATGCAAATGCGTTAAATGAAGCCTCGTCATTTAGTTGTGTCAGTTGTAGAGTGTCAGCCTCTCTCTCTCACACACACACACACCACACACACACACTGTTTTATTCCTCTCACTGTCTAACCCACACAGTTTGTGTGTGTGTGTAAGTGGGTGTAGGGGCAGGTAACCTTTTTCAAGCATTAGAGCCTGTGTTAGCCAAATGGCTTGTTAACCCTTAGATCTTGTCATACATTAACAACCAATGCACTTTCTTTTTCCGTAGAGTCAGTTTTATACTGAACTGATGAAAGATATTCAGTCCTGTACACTTGTGTGATTTGTGAGGCTGAACCCAGGCATGTAGTGACTTTCATGGGCCTGCCCTCTGCAGTTGTGTGAGCTTGGCTACATTTCCCCAAACAGACTTTTGTGGCGTATGTTCCTTTAGAGGATGTGATTATCTGGAGCAGTGCGCTAAGAAAGGATCATTAGCACAGACAAGCTGGTGGATGTACGTACGCTGAAGTTCCAGTAGCATGTGTTGACATAATCGGGGATTTGAGGGCTTTGGTTTGAAGCTGTGGAGGAGCGGGGTGTCAAGGTGATGGATGCAATCCCCCGGCCTGTGGTGGGTCTTAGCTGTTACCTCAGTCACCATCCGCCCACCATCATCTTACTCCGCCTTTACAACGCCAGACAGACAGACAGACAGACAGACAGACAGACAGACAGACAGACAGACAGACAGACAGACAGACAGACAGACAGACAGACAGACAGACAGACAGACAGACAGACAGACAGACAGACAGACAGACAGACAGACAGACAGACAGACAGACAGACAGACAGACAGACAGACAGACAGACAGACAGACAGACAGACAGACAGACAGACAGACAGACAGACAGACAGACAGACAGACAGACAGACAGACAGACAGACAGACAGACAGACAGACAGACAGACAGACAGACAGACAGACAGACAGACAGACAGACAGACAGACAGACAGACAGACAGACAGACAGACAGACAGACAGACAGACAGACAGACAGACAGACAGACAGACAGACAGACAGACAGACAGACAGACAGACAGACAGACAGACAGACAGACAGACAGACAGACAGACAGACAGACAGACAGACAGACAGACAGACAGACAGACAGACAGACAGACAGACAGACAGACAGACAGACAGACAGACAGACAGACAGACAGACAGACAGACAGACAGACAGACAGACAGACAGACAGACAGACAGACAGACAGACAGACAGACAGACAGACAGACAGACAGACAGACAGACAGACAGACAGACAGACAGACAGACAGACAGACAGACAGACAGACAGACAGACAGACAGACAGACAGACAGACAGACAGACAGACAGACAGACAGACAGACAGACAGACAGACAGACAGACAGACAGACAGACAGACAGACAGACAGACAGACAGACAGACAGACAGACAGACAGACAGACAGACAGACAGACAGACAGACAGACAGACAGACAGACAGACAGACAGACAGACAGACAGACAGACAGACAGACAGACAGACAGACAGACAGACAGACAGACAGACAGACAGACAGACAGACAGACAGACAGACAGACAGACAGACAGACAGACAGACGACAGAAGTGTTATGTCATAAGCGTTTATGACTTGTTTACAACACGTTCAGGACAGTGGCATGTCACTCTTATGTCGATACTGTCAAGTAAAGTGTAATCGATTTTTCTTTCTTGTAAGGGCAAAATACTAGTTCAAATAGAGCATACCTTATATACACAAATTGAAAGATGATAATACACTAAAATAGGATTAAGCTGAGCATCTTGGATGAGGATGAGGATGAGGATGTGTCCTGTGTATGGCTGGCGTGGTGTCCACCTGAAGTGCTTAAGTGATAGGCAGATTGGCACTGTCTGTGGAGTGCCACGGTGAATGTGCCCGCTGTGGCGCAGCTCCCATTGGAGACAAAGGAGATCACACTCCCGCTGTGCTTCCCTTTCACAGGTCGTCTCTCTCGCGACACCGAGACACGTTCTTAGAAAAACCTGCTCTGGGCTAAATTGGTTCATTCATCTTAGTAGTGGGACATTCTGTGCTGTCAAGCAGAATGGTACTGTAGCTCCAAGTGTGGTTTTGTGCTGAGCGAACCTCTCTCATTTTTTGCAGTTAGCGAGTTTTTTTGATTTTTTTCATCATGACAGAAAATCCATTGAACTGGAAGTTTTACAGTGCGGAGAGGTCAACTTGAACCTATGAACATGTTTTCAAGGGGGGAACACGGTGTGCTTCTCCAATAGGACACCACCGCACTCTGACTGAACTTGTGCAGAAGAATCAAACATGATCACAGGAAATAAAAGCAGCTCCTTGTTTCTTTTGTCTTGCCTTGTAAGTGTAGCAGCCCAACATGGCCTCTGTGAGCGGAGAGGATGATGGGAAGGTGGGGGTCAGGGTGGGGGTAGGGTGGGGTTGATGGGACGGTGTCCCTGGAGTCTGGGACGGCCATGTGGAGCGAGTAATGAGATCTGTCTGTCAGGGTAGCAGGACGGGCCGAGGGATGCAGGCGGCCGGCCCTGTGCTGTAGTCCACACTCACCGGAGCTGTCGGCTAAGCGCTGAGGCATAGTATTAGGTGTCAGGAGGTGGTGGGGGTGGGGGTGTTGAGGGGGGATCTGCAGTGACGGCCTAGCGTAATGGCTACACGTTTCATCTCATAAGGTCTGGCATGCTCTCTCAGGAGCTGAGTGCGCTGCTGAAGATGGCATCTAAAGAGACATTGGCACACACCCAAACAACACACACACACACACACACACACACACACACACGCAACTCACCCTACCTGTCCCACACAAACTTTCATACAGACAAAAGTGGAGGAATACTGTAAACTGTGTTTTAGAGAGCGAAAAGTGAGACCCCAAGACATATGTTTGTTTGTACATAGTTGTACATAGTTTGCTACTATGTTAATAAATGGTTGGAGCATTAACAATGATATATAAGATGGACTATGTCTGAATACAACTAAAGCTTTCTAACAGATAGCTTTACAACTATGATAAGAAAAGAGGTAATGACATCGATTCAATTGTGGAAATTAAATAAACCTAGTCCATGAGCAAGAGGCCCATTTTGGGCTGATTGGTGCCAACTGAGGGCTATTGTTATTTTCTGATAGCTATATGTATCTATAGCACACAAATGGCATCTGGGGCTCACCGCTGAAGCTTAGCAGAGCACTCAATATACAGGTAGCCATACACCCGATTTACCTATACCAATGTATTATGCATGGGCAACAGTCATGAGGAGGGTGGAACATGTCAAAACCTGTGTTAGTTCACATCTTGAGTGTATATGCTTCCAGACAATATATGGTTTATGTGGTTTAATTTGTTTTCCCTCATGGAACAGACCAAAATGCATTAGGTGTACACTTTTTTCACCTTAATCCATAAAATCCCATTCATTTCAATGGAACATTTACTTAAGAGGCTGTAGAGATCTTCAGCTGTGAGTTTGGAAAGTCCATCACACATTTTTGTCATGTGGGGGCACAGACAAACAAAATAAAACAGGTTTGGTTTGGTTCCCTTTTGTGGCACCGACTTCTCCCCTGGCTCATGGACTAACATTAATGTAATCATTTTGATATGGTAATATAGACTTATACAGTATAATGCACTCAATGTACACTGGATGCTGGGGTCTGAGTACCCTAATGTGGACTGGTATAAATAGCTACACTTACATTTGTTGTGTTACCATATTGTATCATAAATTAATAAAAAAGGCAGGAAACAAAAAGCCCAGTCGCTGTCCAAGGTGCTGACGTTACATCAGGAGCATGTGGTATTACTGGGCCGAGGGCATGATTAGTCAAGTGTAAAGTCACGCATGTGTTGAAACCCCTATCTGCTTCTCCAGGTCACAGCTGTGGTATTTGCTTATCATCCCTGGACAGATAAAGCACTGACAGACACACAACAAGAAGGCCAATGAACAGTGTCAGGCAGACCAGGAGCCTTCTTATCTCGTGTCAATCTGTCTAAACTGGGCAGACGTGTGCATACTGTTGAGCGTCTAATATGTTTACTGCCGGTGAAAGGTCAGGCGGATGGGGGGCTAATCAGATCTGGGGGAGCTTTCAGCGGATTTCCCCTGCAAAAGGGCACTGGAGACGGTAGGTGGGACATCACTGACCTTTTGGCCTCGGTCGTCAATAGCTGATTTATTAAGCTCAGTAGGTAGTGAATAAGTGCAAACAAAGCTGCAGAAGAGAAACATATAAACAGACACACACACACACACACGCACACGCACACACTCTCTATCTCTCTCTCTCTCACACACACACACACACACACACACACACACACACACATACACACACACACACACATAGATACACCTTGTGTATTTATTATGACAAGCGGAACTATACAGATGGTGACTTTCTGTTTCTCTCCCCTTCCTCTCTCTCTTTCTTTCTCGCTCTCAATTTCTCTCTCTCTCTCTCTCTCTCTCTCTCACACACACACACACACACACACACACACACATACACACACATGAACAGACCCATATTCCCAGAGAGATTTAAACAGTGCCAGCATGTATGGACTACATAAGCACACTGATATAGTCCTAACCCTAGCACTGTACCTTAAAACTGACAGACCTTAAACCTCCCCTTAGGAGGAGGTAGACTCCCTGTGAGCTGGAGTATTTCTCTGACCATAGGTTCCACCTCAGCAACCAATTGATGAGAGCAATTAAGCAGCCTAACCACCTCTCACCTGCCTCGGCTGGACTTTAGTACCCCCTGATTTACCCGGGTCGATGTAATTGCTACAGTATCATTTACGAGTTCAATACAATACAATGTCCCCCTGGATGTTCGGCCCCACTGCCCCCAGCCCCCTTGAACGAGCCTGGCAGTGGTTTGCGCCCGGGCGCTCCCAGCCAAGGCAGTAAGTGCTGAGGTAATAAAACTGTACAGAATGAGAGCAGTCCCCAACGCTGATGCTGCCCATCTGAGCCCCCCACCCCCTGCTATCGATCGCCTTGTGTACTCTACAAGCTTTTAGGCGATAATCAGCCTTAATTAGGCATCTTTGTCTTCCCGGGGCTCAGATAGGAGAAGACGGAGGGATGGAGAGAGAAGGTGTGAGGCAAAGAGAGGAGAGGGGAGACAAACAAGGAGCAAGGGGAATGCGGCCCAAGGAGGAAGGACAAGGCTCAGGAGACAGGAGTGGTTATTTACATTTCTAAAACTGATAGTTCCGGTCCTTGATTGTGATTGCCTGAATCGTGTTCGATGCCGTTGTAAAATGCAGCATAAATATACACCTTGGCCACATTTCGTTTTATATTACTGCGCTACAACAACTTGATACAAAAGTAGCTGCGTCTCGACGTTGCTTGGCAAC
>NC_063192.1:10590111-10617611 GCF_017589495.1 Alosa alosa
GTAGCCCCCCGCTGTACTGGACCCCCGAAATGAGGATGCATGCACATGCACAAACACACATACGCAGGCAAACACACAAGCACGCACACACACACACACACACCCACACACATAAACATAAACGTGTACACGCACACATGCACACAATTCAAGAATTTCTCAGAATTATGAACAGGCAAGATGGGGGTGGGGTTGTATAAAATCAATTTTACATGTGAAATCTATGAACTAATCATGTTTTGGTACTTGTTGTCTAGCAGATACCAGTGAGAATTGAGTGTGGATAATGCAATTTAGTGAGACAGAATCATATAGGCCTTTCAGCGGGATTTATTTTTGTGGAAAAAATATGCTGGACTGGGCGGCGGTCATATTTTGTACCGCTCTGCGGTACATCTAGTTAAGTTTTGTATTTGTTGTTTTTCAGTTTTCATATCTGTACACATTTTCATATTTCTTTCTTTCTTTCTCTCTCTCAGTATGAGTACTTCAATGCGGTGCTGATAAATGAGGTGGATGAGGAAGGGAAGAGCGTAGAGCTGGGGGGAGAGTTTATCCTGCAGCCCAATGACCACTTCAACAACCTGTCTGTCAACCTCAGCCTGAGTGTGGTGCAGGTGCCAACCAACATGTACAACAAAGGTGGGTGTACCCTTCTCTACAGCTTATATGGATTATAGGTTACTCAACCCATATACTGAGCCCCTCTCCAAAAATACTTCCCCTCAATCCAGCAATAGTAAAGCACTACTTAACAGTATTTATCACCACCTGAACATCAGTTACCCCCCCCCCTCTCCCCCCAACTTCTCTCCAGCATAATTAATCCTCAATCTAACAATGTTAAACCTCTCTTTAACATGGCTTGCCCTGCCACACAACCTTATGCACCCTTCCACAGCATTGTTTACATCCTTTTCAATAGCACCCAATAGCACTTTCCACATTTGCAATTACTTACTGCAAAGTCCAACACCAACCTTCATGACCACATAAGCTATATGTCGGATATTAATTAATACTAAGTCATAACAACAAGACAGTTGTAATATGAAGTTTAATACAAACCTTGTCTGGCTGTTTAGATCTGCAATTAAAATAAATGATTCCCTTAAGTTTTAATTTTGCCGGCGGATTATTGATGTCCGCCCTGCATGCATTCTCACTTTTTTTCCTTCTCTGATTGAACGTCATCCGCGGCACACATTCTGAGTTTAATTAGCTGTTTAATAATCAGTGATTATGCTAACGAGCATGCCTCTGAAGTCAGAGATGAAGTCATATCCTTGTCCGCCACCGAGACTGGAGTGAATGTCATTTCAATATTTGCAGATGACAAAGAAACAAAAGTAAAGACAAGAGTGGAGATGAAGTGGAGACAGAGAGAGATGGAGAGAAAGAGAGGGAGAGAGAGAATGAGAGTGTGTGTGTGTAAGAGAGAGACAGAGGGAACAGCAGGGAATGAAGAAAGTGGGTTAAGTGAAAGTGGCTGGAGGATTGCGGAGAAGATTAATTACAGCTGGGTGAACGTATTGGTCTGGGAAAGAGTGCGAGAGAGAAAGAGAGAGAGAGAAAGAGAAAGAGAGAGAAGCCACCGCGAATGAGAAAAAAGGTCTGAATATCGTGATGAAATTTTCTAACAGAGTACACTTCCATGCGAAAGGGAAAAGACCTTTAGAATGTGAGGGAGAGAGACGAAATAGGGAAGGGGTGAAAGATGCAGCCCTGGAAGAGCAAAGAAAAGCGCCATTCTGCATAAACCCAGACAATGCCCTCATCAGATGGCAAAGGGGCTTGGGAGAGAGAGTGATTGAAAGAGTCATGAGATACTGAATAAGAGATGGAGAGAGAGAGAGAGATAGAAAGAAAGACAGCTGTGTTTAAAGTCTTCACCATTATTTGTGTTGAGTATGAATGTGTGGTAATTGGCAGGGCCTTTGATGAGATGGTAACTGCGTGCATGTTGGCTCTTTGTGTAGCTGAAGTGGGATTCAGTGCTCTTTAATGGCGTGACTGCAGCATCAACAGCCTTGTGCAAACACTGCATGATAGGAAACAGGGCTACAGAGTGATACACTCACATTAGCAGACATGGTGCAAGGAGTCAGCGCGCGCACACACACACACACACACAAAAACACACAATGACAGACACAAATATGCATATGGCGACAGTGACTCTGACAGACACAAACAAACAAATTAATTTAGAGAGCATTGCTGAATTTATTAATTTGCCTGTCCAGCTTTTCAATTCAATTTGGGTTATTATTTCGCTTCAGTGGATTTGCATAAAGGCCACAAACAAAATATAATGAAGCTTGTAAACAGATATAATGAGCAACAGTCTCTATGACCTTGTCTGTTCTACAATACTTAGACAGACATACACACATTGTCCCTCTCTCTTTTTCTCTCTCTCTCACACACACACACACACACACACACACACACACACACACACACACACACACACACACACACACACACACACACACAAACCGCATGCACACACAATTGTGAATGCAAAGATCACAGTTCTGTTTTAAGAAAAAGCAATGCGGTCTATAAAGAATTTGACAGCGCAGGTGATAAATGTTGCGGTAAATCCATAATAACATAAAGCTGGTTGTCACAGGAGACAAATTGTACCTGGTGTCCATGTGAAGAGAGGATCGATCTCCAGGCTGGCCGCTCACGTGACGATAGAAAACACAATCTCCTGTGTGCTCCCCAGAACACAAAACACACGAGTCAGGCGTGACACACATAAACGCTATACACATGCCCTCACTCACAAATCCTCACACTCACAAACAGGTCTAGCCAATCAATCACACACCTCCGTCTCCTGTTCTATACACACGCATGGTAGAGTCAGACGTACTCAGTCCACAGCAGTTTTGAGTTTGATGGACTGTTTTATGAGGGAATGCAATAGAGTGTGAGGTTAGGTCTCTGATGGGCGTTTGGGAACAGCTGAGGGAGGAGGCTACTTGAAACTGTGAGTTTCGGTCGGTGTGAGCGAGCGGACTTTCAGTTGACAGTAATTAACACCCTTTTGAACAATCTAAGCTGTACTTAACGCCAGAGGGCGGGATCAGACGCGGACTAGCTCCTTATAATATCGAGCACCTCTCAGGTAATCAGACAACAACTGCAGTGAGTTGGGAGAGAGAAAGCAAGAACACATAGGCTACTACTGGCCAAATCCTCTCCAATTGTTAGAATTGGACTCTGGGCGCTTGGGGAACAGCTGAGGGAGGAGGCTACTTGAAACTGTGAGTTTCGGGTCGGTGTGAGCGAGCCGGACTTTCAGTTGACAGTAATTAACACCCTTTTGAACAATCTAAGCTGTGCGAACGCCAGAGGGCGGCCCACGCTGATGCATCATTAGTGAGACAGGAGGACAGCTGCATGCAATTCCTAGCAGAATAAAATAGTGGCTGCTGCTGAAGGGGCAGCATAAGCTGCAGCCCGCCGCTTTCAGCCAGCCTCGTTTAAGACGGACACGGTCAAGACAAGCAAGTTTACCTGTGCAAGTACACCGGCACAGGCACCGATTAACGGCAAAATGTGCCGCTCCACCATATCTGTTATCACCGCCATTGCAGAAAACGGCATCATGCCAAAAGGGGCAGAAATGTCAAAGGGGCAGAAATCCCCTTCACCTCCAGGAACTTAAACGGTCCTCACCGACAGAAACCTCCTTCTCCATGGGCTTGTGGAACTGTCAATCCGCAGTCAACAAAACCGACTTCATAGCTGGCTATGCCAACCACCTTTCATTGGAACTCCTTGCTCTCACTGAGACTTGATCAAACCAGAGAACACTGCCACCCCGCTGCACTCTCCACTAACCTTACACTATCCCACACCCCTCGCCTATCTGGACGAGGAGGCGGACGGGCCTGCTGATCTCCAACAAATGGAAATTCACCCCGCTACTGCCTTCAAACAAATATGTCTCATTCAATTCCATGCCATCACAGTGATCGCCCCAGCAAAACTCTACGTGCTGGTCATCTACCGCCCTCCAGGCCAACTAGGCTTAATTTTATTGACGAACTTGACACTCTGCTATCCTCCATCCCTGAGCATGACTGTCCGCTTCTTGTTCTCGGTGATATGAACATCCACTTAGATGCCCCAGGCTCAGCGGACTTTTGGGCCCTGGTCCACTCCCTTTGACCTCGAACTGGTTCAAAGCCCACCGACTCACAAAGCTGGCAAAGAGCTTGACTTGATCTTCACTGAACTGCAGCACAGACACCCTCATGGTGACGCTCTCCATCTTTTCTGACCACTTCTTCATCCAGTTCAACGCCAGCCTGTCAGAACAGCCTCCGCCTCAGCCGATGGTCACGCTCCGCCGCAACATCCGAACCTGTCTCCAACGCACTTCTCCTCTGTGGTTGCCTCCGGCCCACCTCCACTCAACACCTTCTCCTCTCTGGAGGTTAATGAAGCCACTGACTCGCTCTGCTCCACACTGACCTCGCGGTTCAGACGAGCTGTGCCCTCTACCACAAGGCCAGCTCGATCCAAACATTCTCATCCATGGCTAAATGATACCCTCCGATCGCAGAAAGCACCAAACTCAGAGCCGCTGGAGAGGAAATGGCACAAATCCAAACTAGCTGACGACCTCTCAAAAATTACCAGACACTCCTGACCTCCTTTCTCAGCCAGCATCACTGCTGCTAAGACTGCTTTCTACCATGACAAAATCAACAGCGCTTACAGACACCGAAAAACTTTTCTCAACCTTCAAATCGCTACTCAACCCTCAGCTGCCTCCTCCTCCATCCAGCCTTACTGCAGATACCCTCGCCTCATTTTTACAAACAAAGTGGCGGCAATCAGCAGTCAATTTCTACATGCCCACTCAACGCATCTGACTCAGATACCGCGACTCCTACAACCTCTAGGGACTACTGGAACATCTTTTTCAGCATTCACGCTCTCTCCGAGAGTGAAGTGTCCAGACTCCTGACATGCAGCCGCCCTACCACATGCTCGCTGGACCCTATACCTACGAGCCTACTTCAGTCCATCAGCCCGACCATCGCTCCAGCTATCACACATGTGATCAATGCCTCGCTAACCTCCGCACATTTCCAACAGCTGCTCAAAATGGCCCGGTAACACCGCTATTTAAGAAAGATTCTCTCAACCCTGCTCAAGTCGAGAACTACCGCCCTGTCTCACTACTGCCTTTCCTATCCAAAGGCATTGAACGAGCAGTCTCCAAACAGGTCTCTGACTTCCTTTCACAGAACAACCTTCTGGATCCAAATCAGTCTGGGTTCAAAAGCCGCCACTCTACCAAAACGGCTCTGCTGTCTGTAACAGAAGCCTTAAAGAAGCTAGGGCGACCGCCGGGTCATCAGTACTCATTCTGCTTGACTTATCGGTTGCCTTTGACGGTTAATCACCAGATCCTTCTCTATACTCGCTGACATGGGAATCTCCGGTTCTGCTCTCTCCTGGTTTGAATCCTACCTCACAGGACGCCGCTTAACGTATCATGGCTTGGTCAGCTATCCGCGACCTCACCATCTAACCACAGGGGTCCCCAGGGCTCAGTGCTGGGCCCCCCTCCTCTTTGCTATCTACACCACCTCCTTGGGACAGATTATCCGTTCGCACGGCTTCTCATACCACTGCTATGCAGACAACACACAGCTCTATCTGTCCTTTCCACCTGACGCACCCCCTGGTTTCAGCACGGATCTCGATTGCCTTTCAGACATAGCTTCATGGATGAAGGCACACCACCTCCAGCTGAACCTCTCAAAGACTGAACTGCTGGTCATCCCAGCTAAACCTACCATACACCACGACATCAACATCAAATTTGACTCCCCTGTCTGTTTCAATCACCAGGACTGTAAGAAATCTAGGAGTTGTTCTTGACAACCAACTAAACTTCTCGGATCATGTTGCCTCAGTCGCCCGGCATGCCGCTTTGCACTCTACAACATAACGGAAAATCAGGACTTACTTGACTCAAGATGCTACCCAACTTCTGGTTCAGGCAATAGTCATCTTATGACTCGACTACTGCAATGCCCTCCTGACAGGTCTCCCAGCCTGGCGCGCAGTGAAACCACTTCAGATGATCCAGAACGCGGGGGCGCGCCTGGTCTACAACCAACCCAAAAGGGCACATGTTACCCCCGCTGCTCATCCAGCTACACTGGCTACCTATGGCGGCCCGTGATCAAATTCAAGTCTCTAACGCTTGCCTACAAAGTAGTTCCCGGTTCTGCTCCCACCTACTTGAATGCCCTCATACAGACTTACACTACCTCCAGACCGGGCCAAGCCCTCTGATCTAACAACGCCTAGCTCTACCACCGCACGCCAAGCCAATCCAAACTTTTCTCATCTGTTGTTCCTCGTTGGTGGAACACACTGCCAGTTCCTACAAGGGCAGGGACATCCTTTTCCACTTTCAAAAACTCCTGAAGACCCAGCTCTTTAGAGAACATCTACTCTCATAGCAACACTTACAACAAGTCTTACTGATCCTAGCACTCACCAGCCGTTTTAAACTGACAAGTAACTGTTAAAAACAGCACTCACCGACGACTTATTCTTACTGTACTCTAATGTTTTTTAAACTGTCCTAAAATTGTGAGAATTGTTCTAAAACTTACTGTTTACCATGTTGTTAGTCGCTTTGGTTAAAAAGCGTCAGCCAAATGTAATGTAATGTAATGTAATGATAGGTACAGTTATATCTGGAGGGAAACTGGTGCTGATTTTCAATGTCTTAGTTCAATTGCTGGTTTCATGTACTGTACAGTAGGTGCCTCTCACATGATATTGTATGCATGCATATTATTGCATGATATATGCCAACTTAAAGGACAAGTTCGGTATTTTACACTTAAAGCCCTGTTTTCAGATAGTTTATGATTAAATTGAACGTTTAAGATTGCAATTTGGACACATGCTGCTGTTCTGAGAATTTTCGGTTTCTGTGGTAGCGCCCCCCCTCCTCCACAACGCTGCATAGGTGCACTGGAACAATCCTTCCTAAAACGCATTAAACTTTCGTTTACAAAGACGTGAAACTCACCGAGGGGTGGTCAGGGGTGTTCGCTGATATGCTCACACAAAAATCGCTGCTACCAGAGAAACCAAAAATTCTCAGGACAGCAGCATGTGTCCAAATTTCAATCTTAAACGTTTTATTTAATCATAAACTATCTGAAAACAGGGCTTTAAGTGTAAAATACCGAACTTGTCCTTTAAATGAAGAGAAAATGAACTAAGTGTAGCCGGCAATGAGAAAACCATAGAATAGATTCAATGTCACTTTGTTTTTCTCTGTCCATGTAGTGAGGCGAGTAAATCTGTGAAATATTCGACAATTTCACTTTTTTTTACCCTTTAGTAACTTTTGTAACAAAAAGTGCATGTCCAACACAACTTTATACAGTTGGCCAAGGAACATCCTGTTAAATAGGTTTACGTTTGAGATCTGTCCTTCAGTCACTCAGCACAACAAATCCACCAATGTTACGCCACAATAACAGCATTTCTATACAGTGTTTTTCCTACATTCTAACATTTAATCATGCAATTCAAATGTATTTATTGTATTGGGTATTTTCATTTTAGACCTTTTGTACCTTTTTAAGGTATTTTGAAGGCACATTATTTATACTGTATACCGGTAAATAAGCAATGGTCACATGGCACCAGCAAAAGATCAATGCAGATCCAGTTGCTAGGCAGGAAAGACTAGCTTAAAGAAGAACAAGGTATTGTTTTTATGGTTTTATGCTGCTGTAATGTGGTTTTATGTGTGCAATAGAATAAGATACAATAGGATACAAAGCTGGGTGGATAACTCGTACTTACCCTTATCTAGTTTTGAGCACATTTAAAGCAGATGCTTGTGTTTGATTATATAAAATCACAGATTGTGTTCTGCTTTGTCCTGTGTTCTCATTCTGTTTTAAGGGAATTAAGTTACTTTGACTTTTACCTGTGTGTGTGTGTGTGTGTGTGTGTGTGTGTGTGTGTGTGTGTGTGTGCACAGATTTGTGTGTAAGTGTGTAGGCATGTGTCTCATGCAAAAGCACACAATCACTCAAACTTGCATTATCTGCGGCGTCCACTCTTATAAAATTTAAATGCTAAAGACATTAATGGACATCAGTGACAGAGTACCACATTAGTCTCTTCAAGTTTTTCACACACACACACACACACACACACACACACACACACACACACACACACACACAAACACACAAACCGAGCGGGCTGGCATTTATACAGCTCAGTTGGACAACCTTCAAAGCTACTCACTTGAAGCGTTTACCGTGTAATTACAGTAATCAAACGCATTCAGCAGCGCTCCTTCAAAGAGCCACATGATGGTTGTGAAGACACTCGGGACGGAAAATGCCAACACTTAAGAAGCAGAGGAACTACAGGACCAGAGTCTGCCAAAGAACCAACATAACAACAAAAAAACTCAAATCTTTCTAACCCCCCCATCAATCTGTGTATTAGAGCAGTTATTCTACAGGAGCGTCCAGACCAAGAGCATGAACACTGACTGTTTAATTGTCCATTGCCCATCCCACGTATCGCAGGATCAATTCACAGTCCAACAGGAATTGGATTTGAATGAACTTGACTTGAGGAAGCTAAACCTGAGTGGAACTGACTGATTTAGTGATGTGTTGCATTCAGGTCATTATGAGAATGCTAAATTAAAGGAATTACTGTATATTTTTATATTTCAAATTGCTTACTGTTGTTTACCCATGTAAACCAACATGTGTTTACCCCCGTGATGTGGTAGACTTCCACAGAATAGCCTCCCCCTCTGTCTCATTTAAATGGGAACTTCACTGCTTCAGCGAGATGAATGAAGCGCTAATATTTTAATATAATGGAGGACGTCCCTGGGTTTGTTCATTTAGGGAGTTCATTTCTGATTTAGCAAACGATTGAATTTCTCCTTTTGTTGGAATGAGGAGAGCCTACATCCTCATCTCTCTCTCTCTTTCTCTCTCTCTCTGTCTTTCTCGTTAATGAATAGAGGGATCAAGTCTGTCTGTCCACTATGTCCATACTACTCTCTACTACTCTACTGACCCATTAACAGTGCTAATATATGCACATAGTTATGCTTCCATACATAGGTGTCTGTGGAAGGTGTGGTTTTGTGATTGGTGTGAAGTGTCCTTATTTTTTCCTTTTGGCAGGAATAGAGGGGATCACATATTTGTGAAAGAGTGAATGTCTCATTGTTTTAATCTCCTATTCCCTCAGGAAGTCCTTCTCATGGTTTGTCTGTCTCTCTATCACTCTCTCTCTCATATCAAGTCAAGTCAAGTCAAGTTGTAATGGTCACCCATTAAAATGATGTGTTTTATTTTGAGCATGTACTCATATGGTTTTGAATGTTACTGCTGGTATAATAGTAATTATGTGAGTCATGAACATTAGATAGGCTACCAGAAATTAAGTAAACACACGGGTATAGGACTGATTTTCACTCTGATAATGAGGAACTCCCATCAATTGGCCTGTCAATCAATGGGAGGCGTTCGTGGGACAGGCTCAAAGTTTTCTTAGGTTCTGGTATCACGTTAGGTAGAGGCAGCGCGAACAGGCCTATGTGTTTGACATGTTGGACTACGTGAGTGTGGAGTATCGTCGCACGGTCTCGGATTACCCCTTTTTGTTCTAAAGGACATTGTTGGATGCTTTGCCTTTTTTTCTATATGGGGATTACTCATCTGGACGGACGTTTGCCAACAAGGACAGGCTGGTGAGACGCGGGGTTTTTAAAACCGGACCGCCGTGTCCTTCCTTATTTTTTTGCGTTCGCGGAGAGGCTGCCACTTCGTAAAAGGACATTGTTGTGTTTTCTCGGACATTTAGTTATTCCACGGTCTTGACCTATTGAACAATATACTTGACATTGTTTTGTGGGTTGTTTTGTGGGTATTTTTGGGGTTGCTGGTGCGATGCGCGCACTTTGTTTTGTTTATGAGTGAATGAATGGAGCTGGCCTATACTGTAGATTCCCGCCGGTACAATAATTCTATAAAGCACGGAGGTTTAACGTTTGTGTCCTTGTGTTATTCAACCGTGTTTGGTAAAACATCCTGGGGTTATTGCTAGGACGATCCATGTTTGTATTTTTTGGTTATTTAACGCATGTCCACTACTTTGATTGCCAGCAAGTGTAATGGAATAGTCGCCCGCACCTTTTGATGCGTATTGTAGCCCTCGCTTCCGAAAGCATTAGAGAGCGTTTGTTACATAGTGGTGGCCCGTACGGGGACTATTAAGACTTTATTTTGTTTTTCCATCCAACGTTTTCATAGGCATATGAAAAGTGTACATGTTTGTTAAGAATTTACTATACAATAATTTTTGTTTGTAGTTAAACACTGCAATACACTACACATACCATTGTCTGCTAAACATTAACATACACAACATACAACATAACATTCAACATGTTTAGTGAGCATCAGGTAGTTACAGATGTACTTGAAGAAGGTGATTTGGTATCACCTATAGGAAGTCACAAGCATGGCCAGCTTCAAAATGTCCATCCACACCGCCATGTGACTGTCAGAGCTGACCGCAGTGGCGTCAGTGAGATAAGCAGTCTTTTGGACGGGCTGTACTTGAATGAGCCTGAGCCTGATGAGGAACAACAGGGTGTTTTGAATGAAGTAAACGCTATTGAAGAACAATTGGAAAGCTTTAAAAGTCGTATGGATGCTCTGGAGGAACAACAGAAACAATCTATTGATAGTGCCTTGAGTCGTGAAGAAGGGATGAGAGCTTCAATTGATACCCTTGCAGAGGAATTTAAAGGATATGTAGACACTAGAATAAAAAAGCTGGATGAAGCTATAGTGGCTTGTTTACAACTTGGCGGGACCAAATGTGGCATGAGCAGATTACTTAAAATTATAAATAAATCACGGTTGTCCTGGCGACCCACGTCTTTCTCCCGCCTTTCACAGTGGGTGATGCCGATGGCACAAACTTAGGCCTTCAGCCTGTCGCAAGTAAACCACCCATCCACCTTGAGTTTCCCCAGTTTGGCACGCCAGGAAAATCCAGCTCAGTGGATGCCACAGAGTTCGTGAGAGCAATGTGAAAACTTTTGTCTCTGAGACCATTGAGTGACATTGAACTTATTGGCGCACTTAACACTGTCCTGAAAGGCTCAGCACATAGTTGGTGGGTCGCTACTCGTTCAAACATTACAAACTGGGCTGAATTCAAGGAAGCATTCCTGGTAGCCTTTCTGTCTTCTGATTATCAATCAGAAATTGAAGAGCAGTTACGGACCATGGTGCAAACCCCATCACAGTGCCTGAGAGATTTCTCATATGATTATCGGGCCTTGTGTCTTAAGTTGCGCTCTGATATGCCGGAAGAGGAAATTGTGCGGCGTATTTTGAATGCTTGTAACCCACGACTAGCCAGTGGATTACGAGGCATTGTTCGGACAGTGGAACAACTTGTAAAGGTTGGGTCTTTAATAGAGAGGGACTGGAGTAACACAAAAGAATATTGGACACGTGTGCAGCAGGCCAGCCCGCCGGACAAAAAATTCCAAAAAACTGCAAAAAAGGGGCCTGAAAAGAGCAGGGATGCTGATCTAGCTGTGGTTCAAGGCATGCCAGATCTCCTGGTGGTTCCTGTGGAGGTTAGAGGCATTGTAGGAGATGCTGTTGTAGACACAGGATGCACCTTCACACTTATGAGAAGAAGCCTGTGGGAAAAGATAAAAAAGAAAGATGAGCCATTAAGCACCGGTTTAGGTCAGAGGTTTGTTATGGCTAATGGACAGGAGAGTACTGCTATTGGGAGAACAACATTGCTCTTTCGGCTGCATGACTTACAACTTTCTGCCGCTGTATTTGTCCTGGATGATAAGCACCTGTATATGCCACTGTTGCTGGGTTTGGACTTCTTATGTGCCAGTCAGATGGTTTTGAAGCCGCATATGGGAAAGTTCAGTTTGCCCGGCGGCCAAGAACATAAGTTCACACGGAAGTCCCGGGACGCTCTTCAATGGGGCCAAGATGGGCCAGGAGTCCACTTTTATCTTGCTGTCACGGAGGCCACAGACACTAACTCAAACATCACCCCACTGCTGGAAATGCAGCCAGAAGTAGTGAGACCATTGCTGCAGAGATGGTCTTCAGTCTGGACAGAGACCAAAGGTGTCACTAATGTCCTCAAGCATCAGATCTTAACTTTGGATGAGGTGCCAGTGAGACAAAGGGCGTATAGGGTGTCACCTCAAAAGCAGTGCATCATAGCGGAACACATTCAGAAGATGTTGAAGGAGGGTGTCATCGAGCCGTCCTCGTCAGCTTGGGCCTCCCCAACAGTCCTGGTACCCAAAAAAGACGGCTCTTATAGATTCTGTGTCGACTTTCGCAAGTTAAATGCCAAAACCCACCATGATGCGTATCCGATGCCTCTTGTTCATGAAATCCTAGAATCCATGCAGGGTGCAAGTGTCTTTAGTTCATTGGACTTGCAAAGCGGATACTGGCAGGTAGAGATGGATGAAGACAGCAAGCGGAAGACCGCGGTGATAACACACATGGGCCTGTATCATTTCAAAGTCATGCCATTTGGTTTGCGTAACGCCGGCGCCACCTTCCAGCGACTCATGGAACATATCTTAGGAGAGCTAAGAGGAACAATTTGCTTTGTTTATATCGATGACATAGTTGTCTTTTCAAGGTCCCTAGAACAGCACCTTAGTGACCTGGAGGCAGTGTTCCAAAAGCTCCACCAAGCTCATCTCACTCTCAATATCAAGAAGTGCCACCTGTTGCAGACCCAGTTAAAATTTCTGGGACATGTTGTGTCAGGCAAGGGAGTTGAGGTAGATTCCTCTAAAGTGGAAGCTATTAGCAATTACCCTGCACCAACCGACTTGAAGTCATTGCAAAGATTCCTGGGGCTTGTGGGCTGGTATCATAAATTCATCCCGAATCTGGCTGATGTGTCTGCTCCGATGAACCAGCTGAAAAAGAAAGCGGTTGCTTGGAACTGGACCGCAGACTGCCAAGCAGCATTTGAGCAGCTTAAGCTGGCTTTGCAGGCTCCGCCTGTCCTGGCACATCCCCACATCCGTCACCCTTTTCAGGTGCACACTGACGCAAGTGATGTGGGGTTGGGTGCCATTCTCACCCAGAATGTTGCTGGCGAAGAAAGGGCAATTGCATATGCGTCTAGGGCACTAAAGGATGCAGAAGTGAGGTACTCCACAGCAGAAAAAGAATGTCTGGCTGTAGTGTGGGCAGTGGAAAAGTGGAGGCATTATTTAGAGGGGAGCACTTTTGATGTCTTCACTGATCACAGTGCTCTTTCTTGGGTTTTTAACTGCCCAAAAACCTCATCCAGGCTTACACGGTGGACCTTGAGATTGCAGCCTTTTTCATTCCGCGTCCATTACAAGAAAGGGTGTTGCAACGTTGTCCCCGACGCCCTGTCCCGCTCACCTGCAGGGGACATGTGCATTGCTGTAGCCAAGACACACTGGGCTGAACTGCCAACAACCCTACAGGAGATTGAAGAAGCACAGCAGACAGATCCTGTCTGTGAAGAGCTGAGGCAAGAAGAACCAAGAACAAGCCCAGGCCGAGTCCACTATCAAGACCAGCAGGGAGTTCTGTATCGTGGAGTGCCATCCAAATACACTGGATTTAACTACCAGCTGGTGGTCCCGAGCAAGATGGTGCCAGAGTTCCTTGCTTACTTTCATAACAGTCCTATCGGAGGCCATCTTGGAAGGATGAAGACCCTCCTCAGGATCTTGGAGGTGGCCTGGTGGCCATCTATACGAAAAGATGTGTGGGATCATGTCCGCTCGTGTCAGAAATGCCAGCAGTATAAAGCAACAAACGAAAGACCTGCTGGCCAATTACAACAGACGAACGTCCAGACTCCTGGTGAGATGATTGGAGTAGATTTCATGGGTCCATTCCCACTCAGTAAGGCCCGGAACACAATGCTCATGGTTGTCGTGGATTATTACACCAAGTGGGTGGAGTTGTTCCCAATGAAAGATGCGAAGACTCCACGGGTCTGTAAAATCCTGAAGGATGAAGTCTTCACTAGGTGGGGAGTGCCTGCCTACATGGTATCGGATCGTGGACCCCAGTTCACCAGTCAAGTCATGTCCTCTCTGTGTGAGTCATGGGGGGTTATGCAAAAGCTGTCAACAGCATACCACCCTCAGACGAACATGACTGAAAGGGTGAATAGAACCATGAAAACCATGATAGCATCTTTTGTGGAGCAGCACCATCAAAACTGGGACAGGTGGCTCCCAGAATTCCGCCTGGCCATTAACAGCGCCACACATGAGACAACTGGGGTGACACCAGCCTTGTTGGCTTAGGGAAATAGCATTAAGGGGCCATTTGAGCGTCTCATCTCCAAAACACCAACACCTACCTCACCTGCATACACAACAGTTCACAGACAGCAAAACATTCATCAAGAGGTTCAGCGACATGTAGGTTTAGCCAAAACCAGACAAGCCAGATACTACAATGCACGCCATAGGTATGTACACTTTATGGTCGGTGATCTGGTCTGGCTTAGGGCGCACCCACTGTCGAAAGCAGCTGTCAAATTTTCCGCCAAACTTGCACCCCGTTGGTCGGGACCTGCTAAGGTAGAAAAAAGATTAGGTCCAGTAAACTACCGTGTGCGCTGGGTGTCGGATAATGCAAAAGTAGACACAGTCAATGTGGTGGACATGAAACCCTTCTTTGGTCCAGATATGCCGCTGGCTGGGGGGGGGGGAATGTAATGGTCACCCATTAAAATGATGTGTTTTATTTTGAGCATGTACTCATATGGTTTTGAATGTTACTGCTGGTATAATAGTAATTATGTGAGTCATGAACATTAGATAGGCTACCAGAAATTAAGTAAACACACGGGTATAGGACTGATTTTCACTCTGATAATGAGGAACTCCCATCAATTGGCCTGTCAATCAATGGGAGGCGTTCGTGGGACAGGCTCAAAGTTTTCTTAGGTTCTGGTATCACGTTAGGTAGAGGCAGCTGAACAGGCCTATGTGTTTGACATGTTGGACTACGTGAGTGTGGAGTATCGTCGCACGGTCTCGGATTACCCTTTTTTTGTTCTAAAGGACATTGTTGGATGCTTTGCCTTTTTTTCTATATGGGGATTACTCATCTGGACGGACGTTTGCCAACAAGGACAGGCTGGTGAGACGCGGGGTTTTAAAACCGGACGCCCGTGTCCTTCCTTTTTTTTTGCGTTCGGAGAGGCTGCCACCGTCGTAAAAGGACATTGTTGTGTTTTCTCGACATTTAGTTATTCCACGGTCTTGACCTATTGAACAATATACTTGACATTGTTTTGTGGGTTGTTTTGTGGGTATTTTGGGGTTGCTGGTGCGATGCGCCAAGACTTTGTTTTGTTTATGAGTGAATGAATGGAGCTGGCCTATACTGTAGATTCCCGCCGGTACAATAATTCTATAAAGCACGGAGGTTTAACGTTTGTGTCCTTGTGTTATTCAACCGTGTTTGGTAAAACATCCTGGGGTTATTGCTAGGACGATCCATGTTTGTATTTTTTTGGTTATTTAACGCATGTCCACTACTTTGATTGCCAGCAAGTGTAATGGAATAGTCGCCCGCACCTTTTGATGCGTATTGTAGCCCTCGCTTCCGAAAGCATTAGAGAGCGTTTGTTACAAAGTCAAATGATTCTTCTGTAAGGCTTTGTATTTATAAAAACAACAAACAAACAATGAATAAACCAAAAGCATCAGTCTAATTGAATGTAAGTTATATAAGTAAATATTCTAATAACAAAGTATAAGCTTCAGGGCTTCAAGTTTTCAGAGACTGCACCAGAATTCAGGCTTAGGCCAAGTTGTTTAGATAGGGAAGCAGATGATTTTTGGGTGACTTCAGGCAGATAGTTATTCCTTGCTTTAATCCCCGAAAATGTTAACAAACATAGACTAATACACACTGTAGATCTACCTACCAACATACATGCGCAAAATTCTGTTGAATTCATCTGAGTTCAGTGCAATTTACTAGTCTCTCTCTCTCTCTCTCTCTCTCTCTCTTTCTCTCTCTCTCTTTCTTTCTCCCTCCCTCTCTTTGCTCCTGCTGCATACTTTCTTTCCCCTAACAGATAGCTAACATGCTCTTCTGCTGATAGCCCTGGCCTGCCTGCCCGCTCTCCCTTGCGCCCAATGAGATTCATAGCTCCTTTAGCAGCGAAATTGAAAAGAAACCTGTTTCATCTCATTTCAATATCTGCCAGGAGTGACTGCTGGCGCCTCTCTCACACACACACACACACACACACACTAACACACACACACACTCACATGCACATACGCACACATGCACACACACACAAAGACACACACACACACACACAGACTCTATCAGTCTACTTTTGTCTCAGAAGAAATGTATTGCTTTAAATGATTATTGGGGATTATTACAGCCAGGGGATGTAGCTGCTTGAATGTGGAGGTGTGTGCTGCTTCTTTGCCTGCTCCTCTCCCCTCAGGCAGAGAGGCAGAGGAACAGGCAGACAGGCACGCTTGCATGGCATGCTGGGGTATGAGTAGGAGTTCCAGTTGGAGAGCTTTTTACTCACTGCCTGTTTAGTTTTTCCTACAGTAACACCTGCACCCTACACCCTACACCGCCTGGCTGCCAGCTCCTCCTCACATGCCAATCTCTCTTAACCATTTGAGCTGTAGATAATAATGATGTCGGGCTAGATTCTTTCAGTTGCATATCAAAGCAGAATATCTGGTTAAGGTGTGTTTTGGGGGGGTATCATCACCTGCCGACTGTTCTGTTTGCACTTAGCATAACTCCCACCGGATCTTAGCAGCGGTGGCTCCCGACTGAATAATGCCTATGATCCATTTAGTGAAATCCCAGGATAATATCTCACTGAAACCATAACTTTAGATATGAATTCTCATAACTCTCCTCTGCATCTCTCTTTCTCTTGCCTGTTTTTTCCATCTACTATTTCCTCATCCTCTCTCCTTCCTTTTGCCAGACTCAGCCATTGTTAATGGGGTGTACTGGTCCGAAGCCCTCAACAAGGTGTTTGTGGACAACTTCGAGAGAGACCCCTCTCTCATATGGCAGTACTTTGGGAGCGCTAAGGGCTTCTTCAGACAATATCCAGGTGATTTATGATGCGCATGTAATGTGTTTGGTCATATGGTTACACCATGTAGGATTTCACTATATATACTGCTGATATACTGCTGTGTGTGTGTGTGTGTGTGTGTGTGTGTGTGTGTGTGTGTGTGTGTGTGTGTGTGTGTGTGTGTGTGTGTGTGTGTATGTGTGTGTGTGTGTGTGTTGTTTGGCTGAGGCTGACATTGTGAAAGATGGCACACAGACCCAGCGTAATTAGTTTGGCTGGACCTGTGTCCCTTAAGGCATAATGCTGGAGAATCTGGAGCTAAGTGACTGTCAGGTAGAGCAGGCTGGAGAAAGAAACACGGGGAATAAAAACGGAGGCAGGGAGAGAGAGAGTGCGTTAAAATGAAACAGAAGACCGCAAAAGAGGAGGAGAAGTCAAAGACAAGAGAAGGTAGCTGTACGTACACACCGCCTCCGACTTGAGCTGCAAAAGATACAGGAAGTCATTCATTTTCAATGGAAGCCGGCTTCTCTCAGCTGCAAGAAGCAGCAAATTTGACGGCGTCAAGGTTTGGGCATCCTGAGCGACTTGAGCAGAAAGCAGAAATTTGGTCAACTTTATGCTAATGAGCTATGATGCGGTTCAGCGGCAAACGATAAGCAACGTAGAATGCTACCACGTCAGAGCGGCCAAAGCGTCAAAAGCTTCCTCGTACTTTTTGACAAGCCTCCTTAACAGGGCGCCAGAGCTTCTTTTGCAGCTCAAGTCGGCAGCGGTGTGTACGTACAGTAATGGTTCATGAACACAGTGAGAGATGGAGAGAGACAGAAGATGTTACTGAGAGGAGTAGCATGCTGTAGCACAGGGAAGAGGAGGGGAGTGAGCAGAAGCTACTGTAAGGGATCAACAAAGTCCTAGACGTGACTGAGGTGGAACCACTGGTGAACAAAGTGTAGCTCCATGTTCATCGAGAGACTCAGTCACACACACGCACACACACAAACGCACGCACGCACACACACACACACACACACACACTCCCCATTTCACATCTAGAAATAAACTCACCTGCACAAACACACACCGCCTCCCGCTGATTCAATTACCCGTGCTCTTTATTGGGATTGGCCGCCTTATTGAGTGATGCATTGAGCAGCTCAGATGCCGCAGATTGCCAGTCAGCCCCTCTGACAGACGAGCGGATATACAGACACGGAGCGGAACGGCTCTCTCTGTCCGCCTGCCACTCCATCTCCATCTCTCTCTCTCTCTCCCTCCCTCTCTCTCCCTTCTCTCTCCCTCTCTCAAACACTCCCTCCACCCACCCCCCATTCAAAGCGCTGCTTATTAACATTCATAGGCTGCCCATAAAGGCCCCTTCCATTTAGGCGCTCTCTTTTTCACACTTCACTTGCCGGCGTCCAATCTCCCGTGGTCGCTGGCGCCGCTGCAGCTCTAATCTGGCTGATAATAGGGACTTTCATTACGGTTGCCTCTCCGTCGGAGGAGGCGGCGCTGGCCGACTTCATTGTGGGTTCGTTGAGTGTTTGTGTAAGCTTTTAATGCTGTCCGGGTTATTTATTTCCCCTCCCGCAATCTTTCTCAATTTTTTTTTTACTTCTTTCTCTCTGGTTTCTTCCTCCCCCCGTCTCTCTCTCTTTCTCTCTCTCTCTCTCTCTCTCTCTCTTTCTCTCTCTCTCTCTCTCTCTGTGCTTCTCTCTAGGTATAAAATGGACCCCGGATGAGCACGGCGTCATAGCATTTGACTGTCGAAATCGAAAATGGTGAGAACCTCGTTGGCCCCTTCACGTGGCAAACGTAGTGAAAACAGTTCCACTCCAGTGCCCAGACAACACAGCACAATGAGCTCCAGTGCGTGGACAATGCTGCTGATGACATGTCTCTGATCCATGTGTGTTTGTGCCATATTTGGGCAAGACTACATACTGTAGTTATGGTAGCCCGTTTCTTTAGCCTGTGGAACATAGTAATGGCTGATAGAGATCAGGCCATGTAGGTGTCTGCACAGGTGATTTCTTTATGCTGCCCGATAAAGCCTTCTCTAAGACATGGACAGTCAATACATAGTGCCACTATATTCCTCAGGCATATCAAATCTGCTGTTTTCTGTTGTTCCCTTGTTCTGCATTGTGTATGCTGGCATTTCTTTATGTACTGTGTGTGTGTGTGTGTGTGTGTGTGTGTGTGTGTGAGAGCAGGTATATTCAGGCGGCGACGTCTCCTAAGGATGTGGTGATCCTGGTGGACGTGAGTGGCAGCATGAAGGGCTTGAGGCTGACCATCGCCCGCCAGACAGTCTCCTCCATCCTGGACACACTGGGCGACGATGACTTCTTCAACATTATTGCTGTGAGTCTCTCTCTCTGTCTCTCACACACACACACACACACACACACACACACACACACACACACACACGGCTTTCCCGCCCACAAGTTAAGTGATTTATGTTTCACACAACTATTGAAGCCCTGAGTTCAACTGAACTCATCAAAGCAGTGACTAGTCACAACAATGCCTTTGTGGAGAGAAATTGTGTATGACCATTTTCTTTTCAGCATGAAATAAACATTTCACATCAGCAGTGCCCATGCCTCTTTTTACATAAAAAGTAGCCAAACTGCTCCTTTTAGCTGAAAAAAAACAACAACTCTCCCTCAGTAGGGATTTAGTGAACAGACAAAGAGAGAAAAATACAAGAGCTTGGTCTTAGCGTAAGAAGAAAATTCACTAAACAGCTGCTGAAAGTTTGTCATTCTGAAAGCTGCCTCTGTGTATGCTGATTGAGACATTTTTTTGGGGGGGTGGAGGGGGAGTTGGGGGTGGCAGGGACTGCTTTCTCTGAGGGCTCTTTGGTACCCTCCTACTCTCATGACGCCTGCTGCTGCTGGTGCTGCTGGTGGTGCTGCTGGTGGTGTCCTGGGCTTGGTGCGGCCCCAGCGCTGTGTGTGTGTGCAGCCTGTAATTTGGCCCCGGCTGCTGGTGGGAGTCTGGTTTATTTTGAGAAGGGCTGGCAGGAAGAGATGTTTCAGGAGACGGCCTGTGGTGCACTGCTGAGATCAAGGGTGTGTGTGTGGGCGTAGTTTTGTCTGTGTGTGTGTGTGTGTGTGGGCGTACTTTCTCTGTGTGTGTGTGTGTGTGTGTGTGTGTGTGTGTGTGTGTGTGTGTGTGTGTGTGTGTGTGTGTTGTGTGTATGTGCGTCTCTATTTGTGTCAATGTGCAAATAGGATGTTTTGCGGAAGAGAAAATATGTGAGTTTCTTTGTGTATGTCTGTGTGTATGTCTGTGTCTGTGTCTGTGTCTGTGTCTGTGTCTGTGTGTGTGTCTGTGTGTGTAGGAGTTTGTGTCTGTATTGGAGCCATCTGACTGTGCTTTGCTGTCTCTGACAGCCAGACTGACACCCAGCAGTATAGCCAGTTCTAATTTGGCAGTGTGCCTTCATGTGCAGATTAGAGATGTAATGCGGCTCTCTTGGCTGAGTGGGGAGCCGCACAGGTGTTTTTCAGTTTTGCGTTATTCCCAGGCCCCCTCCACTTCCTGTTTCTGCTGATGCGACCGTAGAGTGGCCAGGTCAGGCCTCCCAGCTGTCCAGAATCTTCCCCCTGTCACCTGGTGTTTTCTGCTACTGCAGCTTGTCCTGTTTGTCCCCCGATCACACTTGCAGCCAGGTCACAGTTGAGCACTGAGAAAATGACTAAAAAGCTTGGAGGAGTGAATATATTTCTTTTGCCTGTAGCAGCATGCCCGTGGAGGTGTTTGTGCTATGGGCCGATCACAGAGTGTGACTTTGGAAAGCCAAAAAGCCAAAACCTCACTCCTGGATCCCCGACAGTCCACCGCCTCCCCCCAACAACCCCCCCCCACACACACACACACACACTCACACACACCCCCAGCCAATCACGGGGCGAGACTAATCAGTGGTGCACCGTGGCACTGGCCAATTAGGCGGCGTTTGGATGAATGCATCAGAATTGCAAACGAGTCCCTTTGATTAGATTAGGCCTTGGGCAGTGGATTTCTCACATCGGTATCACATCGGCGGAGTTTTTGATGGTGGTTCAAATCGAAGCATTTTCACAGATTCGATGCCAGAGCCAGTCCTCTGCCGCTTCTCTCCTACAAAGTCTTAATTAGCCGTATATCCCCTTGCATCATAATCATATTGACTGAATTAATATTTTTTTTTATTCAGTAAACCATCTAAGAGACAGAGAAAGATAGAGAAAGAGAGACTGTAGACTCTGTATTCATAGAGGAAACATTGTTCTATGATAGTTTATTCAGACTCTTGTGATTACTACAATAGCCCTTGTTGTGCTCTGAAAAGAACAAATGTTTTTATGGCATAACTGGTGTGTCCACACTTGTCGTAAAAAGTACGCCCCCGCCCAACACCCCCCACCCCCTCCCCCTGTCCCTACGTAGAGAGATTACGACCGAGCGCGCAACGGCAGGGAAACATAGGCATCGTTTTCTAATTTACTTTGAAGTCTAATTTCTAGTCATGCATTAAATTAACAATATTATCTGAAAAAGGCAGGCTGCTTCCAGGGTTTAAGCTGGAGCACGGGGGATCGACGCCGCGTGGAGGGAGCACTTGGAAGCCATGCAGAAAATGAAGGGAGAGAGAGAAAGAGATGGAGAAAGAGGTAGAGACAGAGAGAGAGATGGGTGTTGCTTGTGTTCATATATAGAGGGAAAGAGAGAGTGATTATGGGGGATTGCAGGAGTGTTTTGTTGGGGCGAGACGCGGCGCTGCTGTCCTCCATGGCCGCCTGGCTGCAGTGAGAAGCTTATCGGGGGCCGCCGCACAGTCATCACAGAGAGCAGCTCAGGTGTGACCTTGCTGGGGCCGTGTTTACAGCTGCCATGGGTGTGCTAACTCATCCCTTTAACACACACACACACATGCATACACACACACACACACACACACACACACACATACATACACACACACACACACACACACACACAAACATACACATGCATACACACACACACACACACTCACACACACACACACACACACATGCATACACACACACACACACACATCGAACACACACACACACACACACATACACACATCGAACACCTACTGTATGTCTCTTTCTTGTCCTCTCTTGCTCTGACCTCTATCAGTATCTCTGTCACTCTATTTAACTTTCACTTTTTCTCTGTCTAACTTTTCTGTCTTGTTTGCTGTAGCAGCTTTAAGTAACAGGAGTGTAGTGTGCACGCAGGCAGCTGGGGCTATTACATTAGTTTACTGTACATGGCAAACAATCAGCATGTGTCAAAAAGGCCAGTCTTGTTAGCCACAGTACTTTGTGATGCTGAATGTCTATTCTGTGGTTTCCTGTCAGCTTATTAAATGTTCCAGTTCTTGACCAAGTGGGCTAATGAATATGCACACACATTATACACAGAGTGAATGAACGTGTACACACACACACACACACACACACACACACACACACACACACACACACAGTTACTATACAAAAAATATTTTAGAAATTAAATGGAGAAATTGAAAAAGTGAAGTTACTCTGTGATCAAGATACAACATATAGTCTTGAATTTCAAAACAGATTCTGTGTGCTGTGCCCAAATAAGTACAGAAAGCCAGAAATGTCAGCCACACTATCCCCCACACCACCCCACCCCACCCAAAAGTGTCTGAAGGCACGACTCACTTCTCATGAAACAGATCACCACAAAATGATCAACAGATCTGACAGTCTTCTACTCAGCCAGCCAGTCAGCCTGTTAGTCAGAGTGTCAGAGTGACAGACCAGTCAGGAAATTAATAAACCGCCACAGCTTCACATTTCCGCCTACCTGCTAGCAGTGGCATCTGTATGTGCGTAACTGATGTCAAAGAATGAGACATGTTTGTCAAGTTTCTGAAAAGATTATACGTTTTAGAAGTTAGAAATGGTGTGTATTATCAGTGTGGAAATCTGAGTAGGTTATGTGGTGTGAATGGTACACAGTTGCACACACAATGAGATGCAAGTCAGCAAGTAATAATACCAACAGGTTAAGGCCCTGTTACAGGCTTAAAGACTCTTTGTAGAGCTTCTAGAATGTCCAAGCAGCAAGATTTATTTATTTATTTATTTATTTTTCATTAATCTGAGATCTTTCTGAGCATGTTTGTTCCTCTCCTCCGTCTCAGGCCCCCAGCAGCGTAAATGCTGTGAGTGGAGATGATTGCCTGGTTATTACCTGTGTTCAGAGGCAGTCAGCTGTGAAATCTTTAATGATGTGACAAAGAGCTCAGTGGCAGGCTATGATTGAGTGGAGCGTCATGTCAACAATGTAGAAAAATAAATAATGAGTCATGAACGAATATAAAAAAAATGTGAAATTTCTCTGCTACAGTACGTGACTGAAACAGGTGAGAAAAGAGAGCGGAGTTTGTTCTAACCACTTCACACTGCTTGATAGTTAAATGAATTGGAAAATGAGTCTCTCTCTCTCTCTCTCTCTCTCTCTCTCTCTCCCTCTATATCATTTTGTATCTTTCTAATTGTGTCTAATTGTCACCATCCATTTGTGTGTGTGTGTGTGTGTGTGTGTGTGTTTGTTTCAGTACAACGAGGAGCTGCATTACGTAGAGCCGTGTCTTAACGGAACGCTGGTCCAGGCTGACGTGACCAACAAAGATGTAAGTTGAAATGACCTATGAACAGATTGTCAGTGTCATATTCTGCATAATATTTGCCTCCACATATAGTTCTCCTAATATTTACCCTGCCACTCCTCATCTCAGGGCACTGGGGGAAATGCTCCCTGATCACTCTGTTGTACTCACTGAAAAACAAACAGGGGACAGTGGGGATGGGGTTGTGTGTGCAGTGGACTCCGCATTGGTTTATTTCTCTGGGAATGTTTGGCTTTTGCTCAGTAATGAGGCTGTCTGTCTATCAGAGCGGTGCGCTCCGCCCGTGTCTCTGTGGAGACGGGTTTCATTAAGATGACCTCTCTGATAGCGGCCCAGAGGAGGCCCGTGCGTGGCGCGCCTCAACCCCAGGGCCCTGGCTTACACGCCACGAGTCTCCTGCCCTGAGAGAGTAGCGCATCAGCTTTCATCTCCTCACAACTTTGCTCCTCCACCATGTCAGATATGCAGACCATGATGCAAACGTAGAATTGCTCCCGTGCCTAAACTATAGTTAAAACTTATGTAAACTTACTGGTGAACTTTATTCTGGTGTTCTGTTATTGAAAATAATGAAGGATGGATGTGGTCATCTGCATGTTTTTTCTTTTTTGTGCTTTAATTTGCTCTGTGGAATTGTGTTGACTCTTGTATGGATATTTATGATTTAGTGCAGAGTCTTTTATCTGTGTTTACTCACACACTACAATCCTCCAAATCCTCTGCCTTGGTATGCGCCAGGGCAAGATTAATATTAGAGAGGCGGGAGGATAGATATGAAGTTTATAGCACACACACACACACACACACACACACACACACACACACAAACACACTCTGTGGATATGCATATACTGTACACACATTCATTCTCTCACACACACACACATAGACATAGACACATGAAATGCATGCTGTGAGTCAAATGTTGACACATAATCTAATTTAAGATGAATGTAAAAGTAAGGTGTTTAGCTGTTTACACCTAACACCTTGGGAGGATAAGTGCACAAGGGAAAGGCACTACACAATAGATGGTGATTGACTGTTTGAGTGAGTGAGTAAGTGTGTGAGTAAGTGAGTGAGTGAGAGAACGAGTGAGTGAGCAAGATGGATAGAGTGAGAAAGAGAGTGAAGGAGACAGAAAGAGAGAGAGAGAGTGAGACTGAAATCTATCCACTTGTTTTGTGCTTGGGGCTTATCAGCCCAGCAGTAAATCAATCCCTGCTATGAGACCTCCATCTTTGGACTTGTGTGAGTGAAAGAGTGTGACTGTAAGAGCTGTGTGACAGAGAGCGAGAAATAGACATAATGGAGAGGAAATGAAAAAGCTGGTGCGGGAAAAGTACCTGCGTGTGTGTGTGTGTGTGTGTGTGTGTGTGTGTGTGTGTGTGTGTGTGTGTGCGTGTGTGCGCGCATATGTGTATGTGAACACGTGTGTTGGGTGTTAATTTTAGTGTGTGTGATTCTAATATATAGCTTTAGTACACCAGCAAATGGTGTGTGTGTGCGCGTGTGTGTTTAAAAGCTGTGTCAATGTATGTCCATGTGCATCTGCTTGAGAGAGTGTTGAGTGCAAATGAGGAGAATGTTTTGTAGGTGAATTAGTGTTGGTGATATTGGTATGCTCTTACTCAGTCTTTTTTGGAAGAAGAAAAATAAGGCAGGGCTTGATAGGGGAAATGAGAGACTATCTATGAATGGTTGGGTATAAAGTGAAAGGATAAAGAGAGAGAGAGAGAGAAAGAGAGAGAGGCAGGGGTTGACTGCTAAAGACAAAGAGATGTTTTGATTGTAAAAACAGCAGGTGCACATCAGTCTGAAAGATTCCTAAAATTGCTTTTTTCCTGTTTCGTTGTCTCTCTGTCTCTCTCTCCTTCTCAGTGTCTCTCTGTGACTCTGTGACTCACTCTCCCTTCTCCTCTCTCATCACTTCTATCTCTCTCTCTCTCTCTCTTGCTCAATTTCTCTGCCGTTTCTCGACACCCCCGGACTCTTTTTAATTCATCCGACCCCATCACATTTAATGCCTTACAGAATTAATTCCCCGTTTTCACTTCATTATGTTTTTTTTTTGGCCTCCGTCTTCGTTCGTCGGCAAAGACACCTGTTCTGGTGAGATGAAGTCGGGGAGAATAAGTGCCCAGCTTTGTGGATAAAAGAGCGAGGGCTTATTCCAGCTCTGGCGTCTAAGCCGGGGAGCACAGCTCTCTCCTTGACACCGGCGGAGAGCGGGTGATTGTGGGTAGTCTTATCAGGTGTGTGATGGGTAATGTGCTCCCTTGCCCTCTATCACAGTCCCAGGGTTGTTTTAGCTTTCGTCTCATCGCACTCTCCCCCTATCTTGCTGTCTCCCCATCTCATCCCCTCTCTCTCTCTCTCCCTCCCCTCTCTAGTTCTCTCTTCCTTTCTTTTTCTCTATCTTGCTCTCTCTCCCTTTCTTATCATTGGACTGAGATAGTGAAGCCATTATGCTATCAGCAGCCCACTGCCCCTAAGGTTAGTTTGGAGACTGACTGATAGTAGGCCTCCAAACCCCCTCCTCTCTGTCCCTCTGCTGCACCTCTCCTCTGCACCTCTCCCTCTCTCTCTCTGTATCTCTCTTCATCTGTTTATCTCTATGTTTCTCCTTCACCCTCGTTCACCTCTCAGAGTTTTTCCTCACTCATATTCTCACACCCTAACTCTGACTTGGCCAGTTATCTTTTCTCAAACACTGATTACTTTTTGACTTTTATACCTTTTTTAATAAGTTTTTTCCCCTTTCTGTTTCTGTGTGTCTCTCTCTCTTTCATCTTTCTTATTTCTGTGCTCTGTCTTGGTGTCTTCTATCTCACTCTTGTTAAAAGATGAGGACAGTACTTGGACAGTAATTTGCTGACTCTCTATTGTCCATCAGTGTCTGGGCTTCGCCTCCTGTCCACTCCATCACTGCATCAATCTTTGTTCCCTTGTGTTCTCCACTCTTCTCTCTCTCTCTCTCTCTCTCTCTCTCTCTCTCTCTCTCTCTCTCTCTCTCTCTCGAAATCTCTCTTCTTTCTTTCAGTATCTCTGTTTCTTTTTCTCATTTCTCTGTCTGCTGCCCTCCTGCCGTTGCTAAAGTGTGACAGACACGCACGCACGCATGCACGCACGCACGCACACACACACACACACACACACACACACACACACACACGCCTCTAGCTCCCATCTCCTCTCAGCTCTGCTGTATGAAGGCCCTGTAAATGAGGGAGCTGGATGGAAGTGAAACGGTATGCTCCTCATCTCCCCAGCAGACTCTGGTCTCTCCACCCACCCACCCACCTTCAGCACCCTGTGAAATTGGCCCAGATATATGGCCACTTTGAGCCAAAGAGTGTGAAGAGGCCACTCTCAGTATCTAAACATTAGACTGATGGAATTGTAAACATGTACTTAAGTCAGATGGTGTGTGTGTGTGTGTGTGTGTGTGTGTGTGTGTGTGTGTGTGTGTGTGTGTGTGTGTGTGTGTGTGTGTGTGTGTGTGTGTGTGTCGGCGTCTGCATGTCTACAGGTTGTACATATTTTTGTTCTGTTCATTTTGAAATGTAAAGATGCATAGATCCTT
>NC_063192.1:10622611-10625111 GCF_017589495.1 Alosa alosa
TATAGGCCTAAGACTCCTAACGCTTTAAACCATGCTATAATTGAAGAGGATTGTCAAAGTTAATTTTGATATAGTTTTGAAAGTTTAGTGATTGATTTGAGATTAATGTTTGGAGTTTGGTTTTTCTTTTATTTTTCCGATTTCTCCAGACTGGTATGTGCTCAGATACTGAGGTGGAAATAAACGCTTGCCATTTTGGAAACCTCAACACTATCTCCGTTGGAGACACGCGTTGGAGTTTTTTAGAAGGTTAACTTGACCAAGCCATGATAATAAAGGCTTTTTAACTTTTTCAGTAGAGAGTACCTTGGAGTTTCTTGATTCTTGGCATCTAGTTTCCCATCCAAAGAGCACCTCTGACTTAACCAAACTTTAGAGTCCAAGAAGCGCTCCTCTACCCCCATTCTTTACTGTCTCCTGTATTTTCCATCGTCGCAACGCCATCCCGATTACAGTGTCTCTCTTTGTGTGTGTGTGTTTGTGTGTGTGTGTGTGTGTGCGCGCATGTGTGCATATGTGTGCTTGTGTGTGCTTGTGTGTTCCCTAAAGCTGTGTGAGCTTTTCACGGATCACCTGCCTGACTGCAGACTCTGTGCTCAGGTGTGTGAGTGACCCGTGTCAGCTCTCCTCGGAGACCCAATATGGCGCTGATTTCCTCCCTCCCTCTCTCCCCCTCCATCCCTCCCTTTCACACCCTACCATCTCTCTCATTCTTTTCCTCCATCACTCCCTCTATCCCTCCCTCTCTTCCCACTCGTTCGGCACCGCTAATGCTCATGCTGCTAATGTTTCCTCCCACGCGCTCGATGATAATGTTCCCCCATGCGATGCGCTGCAATGCGCTACATCTCGTGGTCCCTTCATTCAGCTAATGTCTGTTGGTGCGCCACACCATTAATGCCCCCTTGTGTGCAACACGGTTAATGTACCCCTTGGTTTGAGACGTGTCTCTGAGTTAATGCCCCATGGTGCCGTGGCCTGGGCTGCCCCCGGTAGTTGAGGGGGGTTGGGGTTGGAGGAGCTGTCTGTGTGAATGACTCCAGTGAAGCAGTCATCAGCCTGGCTCACCACCTTACCTCTAGGGCAACAGGACCACCCTGTAAAATAAACTCTTTTCTCAGTAATTTCCCTAAAAAAAATGTGTGTGGCCCATATCGCATGATTTCCGTGTGCACGTTGGGCTGGTTTTCTAATTAATGCAGCATACTGGAAAGACTTGAGCTCTGTGAAAGACAAGAAAGACTTGAGCTCTGTGAAAGACAAGAAAAGGAAAGGAGGATGGCAGGGCAGAGAGCGAAGTGAGATTGAATGAGACGATGACTGGAAAGCAGAAGGGCTGTTTGTCATTGGTGTCTCTCCCAGCAGTCGCTGTGGATAGAGACAGCACTCAGGCTTTACTACACTTGGCATGACTGAAAAAGGTTGTGTGTTTGTGAAAATGTGTGTGTGTGTGTGTGTTTGTGTGTGTGTGTCAGTGTGAAAATGTGTGTGTGTGTCTGCGAATGTGTGTGTCTGAGTGTGTGTGTGTTTGTGAAAAGTGTATGTCAGTGTTTGTGTACGTACTGTATGTATGTGCTCAAGGTACTCAAGGTTTTTGTCCCCCTGAGCCAAGCAAAAGCTTCCCTTGTGTATATGTGTGTGTGTGTGTGTGTGTGTGTGTGTGTGTGTGTGTGTGTGTGTGTGTGTGTGTGTGTGTGTGTGTATGTGTGTGAAATGTGTGTGTGTGTGTTTGTGAAAATGTGTGTGTGTGTGTCAGTGTGAAAATGTGTGTGTGTGTGTTAGTGCTTGTTTTGTGTGTGTTCTCGGGAACCCACAGTGTTTGGCATTTTGGCATTTTGTATTTACGGCACTGTTTCTGGCAGTGCCACTGGTGTTGGAGTGTGCCCCCAGCGCCACTACTCCCAACAAACGGGCATTTATCATCAGCACCTATTGTGCTGTAACCATGACAACGCTCATGTAGGCACAGAACTGGCACTGGGGCTGATGTCTTAGTTCTGGAATTATACTGGAATAATTTTTTGCCATAATCTCAGTGCTATGAAGACATTTCCACTTTTTTTTCCTCTCTAGAAGCTTCTGTATGTCTCATACGAGTATGAGTGAAGTTAAAAAGATGTGCACTTTCAAACTTCCATGTTTTGCACATTACAGCATTATATGTAAATATATTTGCAGCATGTCGCGCAATACTTGTCATTCAGTGAGGCAACACTTAATGTAACCAATGTCTCATTACTCACTGCACCTGCTCAGTGTGTAAATTGCAGACTAACCAATACATACTGTGCCATTTCATTGAATCGGTGCTACGCTTCAAAAATAGATTCAAAGCGCAGAGAAACATGTTCAGAGAGCAGGTTTTATCTTATGAAGAGAATGTTAAAGTTGCCCCCAGGGGGCACACACAGGCTTGTATTGTATTAGATGGTGCAAAGTTGCTTTGAGCTCACAGAAAAGGCTGCATTGTATTCTAAAAAAAATCTGAGAGAGGGAGGGA
>NC_063192.1:10627611-10632611 GCF_017589495.1 Alosa alosa
ACGTTATGCTTGTGCGCTTATGTGGGGTCACACGAAAACTGCACCAAAATTCTTTTTATTTAGAAATTCAACTGTCTGTCATTTGGTAAACCAGCCTTATGGCACTTTAACAGTGTGTGTAAATCAGGCCTTTCTATGAACACTTGTAACGCTATAGGCCTAGCCTACTTTATGGCAAAATTATTTTTTATTTATAAACTAAACCACCATAATGTAGCCTATTAGCAACCCAAAATAATGAACTTGCTGTCTTATTTTTAAAATGTTGGTCTCGGGCGGCGTGCACATTCTTGGACCAATAGTTCAGTGACAATAGGCTACTCAAGTGAATAAAGCAATATATTATATATATTATATAATATATTATAATAAAGCCTATATTATATAATATATTATAATAAAGCCTAATAATTAAAATATTTGTCTCACTCAGTATATATCTCGTAAATTGGTGAGCCATAGAATATCCCACCGTCAAGATTATTATATTTCAAGATTCCAATCTATCCCACCATATGAAAGGTTATTTCTACTGACACGCTTCATGGTGACATAAAAACACAAATAGTTTCCCCTTGATATAAAGGCTGACATAAGAGACATAGGCTATGCAAGATGGGTACAAATCCCAGACTGTCCTGAAAAACAAACAGGATGTATAGATACAATGACAAATTCAAGGTCTCAAAGCGTTCATGCTTCTATCCAAAAAAACTCACCAGAAGTTGTTATTTATGGGGTTATTTTTTGAAATTTTCTTCTGGGGGAGCATGCCCCCAGACCACCCTAACTGCTGAGTTACCAACCTTTTGAAGTGGCCAGAGGGGCCCTTTTTACATCTGTGCCTAGAGGCCCACTAGCTGATAAACTGTCCATGTGTGCACACCTTTTGCTACATAGTATGCAAGTTTTACGCACTCATCTTGACATGACATGATTTAGCACACAAGCCAAATATTTTAGTGAGTGAGTGAGTGAGTGCCCCCAAATCTCACTCCAAGCTGAGCTCATAACTTGAGAACCATGGGGAGGGATATTTAAACAAAGCCCGAAAAAAGTTTTCAGCTCTGTAGTTAATTGGGTTTACAGCAGGAGCAGGTGAACCATGCTTACCCCCCTGTCATTCCTGTCTTTCCCACCCCCTTTTCACGCTCACTCTGGCTGCCAGCACCCATAACACCTGTGGGCCATTATCTCCGCTAGCTTAGTGCTAATGGCTGGTCGTGGCTAATGGGTAGCAGCATGCCACGCTAGCCATGCACTTGTTTTCATTTCATGCCAGGTGTTTTCCTTTCAACGTGATGTGTTTCCTGACAAAGCGAAGTCTCTTCCACATCCCACTGTAATGAAACCGTATGTTGCTATAGCAGGGGTTGGCATGTTAGCATTGTTGAATACTGCGATATACTACATTTGGATTTTGATGAAGCAGATATGGTATCAAACTTACAGGGTCAGCCAATGTCTAGCTTCTATCTCTTCTCCTGCCTTTGTTTGTCTTATCTTGTGTCACAGTGCATTTGTCTTTCTGTCTATTAGTCATTCTTCTTCATCTCTGGGTGAAAGGCGGGATCATTGTTCTCTGTGTTACCTCTTGGGAATTGTAGTCTTCTAATGGGAGATAATGTGTACAAGGCTCTGTGGCAGAGAGGAGGGAGCTTTATGCCAGATTCTATTCAGTGTGAAGGTGTGTTCTTTTCATGGTCTCTCTAATTCTCAGGACTTCAGGGATTCAACTTTATTTTAGTTCCTGTTGCCGCAATTTATTCTTGTACAGAGATTTTGCTTGCTTTTCACAATTGTGTGTATGTGACTGTACTGTATGGTAGTGTGTTACTAACTGTGTGTGTGTGTGTGTGTGTGAGAGAGAGAGAGAGAGAGAGTAAGTGCAAGTAGTGAGAAAGCAAAAGTGTGAGGAGTTGTAGCAGGAGAGTGAGCCCAAGACCGAGGCAGCCAGAGAGGGGATTTTGGTACATCCTGCCTAAAAATATCTCAGGGAAACTGCTGTCTGTGCCACTTTGTTCCCTCTTCATAATCCCGCTAAATCAAAACCCTTTGGATACACTGACGGTCCACACTCCACACCTCCACAAATCCACTAAATCTAAATCACAGGTAATTCAAACCCCTCAGGTCGCAGTGTGTCCCACTGACTGAGTTTGCATCCCCTTTCTCTTCCACCTCCACGTGCACCACGTCAATCCAAACTCCTCCAAAACACCTCCACCACCTCCTCCCAAGCAGCGCGGCACTCCCTTACCCTCACTGCACCACCTGCCAGGGCATCCAGACTTCTGTCCTGTCAAGGCCGACCCCACCCCTGCGCCTCCCTGGGACAGCACCTCCCCGTGCCCCCATGCGTCTCCTCCCTGTCCAGCTGGGGATAATGAGGCAGAGAGGGCCCATCTGGGTTAGTGCTGAGGGGAACGGACTGCAGGAGATGCGAGGGAAGGAGGGGGGGAGGGAAGAGGAGGAAGGAGGAGGAGAAGGAGGCACTGGGCTGGGATGGAGGTCACCCCCACACACTGCTGCCAAGGATGGTAGTGCTGGTGGTGTGGGTTGGGTGGGAGGGTAGCATAGGGAGAAGAGGGCTGGAGGCGTCTGTGGGCTCCTGATGCAGTAATTACCTGTCCCTCTGCTGGGCATAAGCCCTGATGGACTCCAGCTTTCGCTCTTATCTCACCACACAAGGCATCTGTCTGGTCTTACTTACAGTCCTGTACGGATTTTTTTGTCATCTTTTTGATTGATTTTCCTAATTCAAGATGCAAACAGAAAACACAGAGGTAAGAAATACCTGAAGCACGTTGAGATAAACTTTACAAAAGAAGAAAGTAACATAGGGCACCTATTATAATACATTAGGAGTTTAGCTTTGACCGCCAGTGCCAAGCCTGCCCTTGCTGCCACTATAACTGGTTTAGATTAGTTTATCACAGCCGCAATTCGTGCAAGTGAGATAGTGTCATAATTAAAAAAGGAGTTGATGTCAGCATTTCATCTCAGTGTGCAAGTCTCATAATAAAATTATATATTATACAGTATAAGTTATACAGATTTTAGACAAGGCCTGTAAGTTAGTCATGGCCATATACAAATAAGACAGAAGGGCAGCAGGGTCACTTTTGACACAAAAATTAAAACAGGTCAGCAACCCACTATTACAAATGTGCCAAGGTGCTATTGTGACCGTGTTTGACATGATATAACCTCATAGTACAGTAAATGTCGTGGCACTTTCCATGTGGCTTTTTATGCTTCCTATTGTGGAAGATTCTGGATTGCCTCCTGACTCAACTTCAATCTTGCTCCGCTACGCCGTGCAAAGTTGTGTTCATCTACAAGTTCAGAAGTTCCCCCAGACTAAACACCTAACTCTCACTGACAATCTCTCTCACCGATCATGCAGCACTTGACCTGGAGTCAAATGTGAGCAACATTTGTGCTGGCGCTTTCGTAACGAGCAGAAACAAACATGTTAAATAAATGATCCCATGTTTGAGGAGGCCGCGTCACGCTTGAGGAGACCAAGGCGCGGTGCAGCCGTCTGTGTGGAACATCGCATGCCAGTGGCCGCTACCTCCAGTCGCACTGCATCCACACCGTAAAGCACACCACCTGTGCTAAAGCTAAGCTGAGTAACCTTCCATCCCCACCTTCTCTCAAACCCCCCCCTTCTCTCCCTCCCTCACTGCCTCTCTCCCTCCCTCTCTCTCTCCCTCCCTCTCTGCCTACCTCAGGACTGCTTCTAGGTCACCAGTGAAGAGGAAGTAATGTGGGACAACTCTTAGCTCTTGTAAATGTAGGTAGCTGCAGTCTAATGTAGCCTACGTGGGTGGCAGGGAGTGATGTCTTTAGTGCTGTGAAGTTTATCTAGTGCCTTTGGTGTGATTTAGTCGAGGACTACTCCTCGTACTAGGCATGTGCTTTCAAATATATTTGCATCCATAATAGCCTTAGCCATCGCATGCATTGGAATGGGGTTGGAGGGGTGCTTTAGCGCCTTCTCTTTCTATTGATGCTAACGACATTGATTACCATTTTACGACAGCAGCGTTTTTAATGGCCTCTGCAGTCATTCGGATCCCTCCAGTAACGTCTCATTATAGCCTGCTCAGGCTATTGACGCATCATCATTAGCATCCCGCGCAGCGCGCATCAATACGTTCTGATGACGCGGCACTCTGCGGATATATGTCAGGCGTCATAAATGATGGATGAGATGCCAGATTAGCTGCTGTGGCTTCCGCTGCGACGTTGCTGCTGCTTCTGCTGGTGCTACTGCTGCTGCTGTGTGTGTGTGTGTGTGTGTGTGTGTGTGTGTGTGTGTGTGTGTGTGTGTGTGGAGTGGAGGCCTGCTTGGCCCACATTGGCAGCTGTGGATGTGTGGGGGGAAAGCACAGCTCTCCATTACGCCGCGAGGGAGGGAGGGGGGAGAGGAAAATCCACCTGCTCAAGAAAAAAAGGGAAATAAGACAGGTATGGCTAAAAATATGCCCGCCTGCCCCAAACTCACTCCCTCTCACTTTCCTGCAGCAAATGTAGACACAAGTACACACACACACACACACATCACGCTCTGGATGTTTGCCTGGCAGCGTGCGGAATAGCACTGGTGGTGGTGGTGGGGGCAGCTGCGTGCCCCCAGGGCTAGCATCTGGGATCTGTGCCGCTCTTGATGCCGCAATCTGGCAACCGCCCGCACGCCTGCCGCTGCAGCCCGCCGCCCCCCAAGACCAGTGGTGCGCACAATCTGCCAACCCACGGGACCCGTTCCACCCCACAGACCGCCACGGCGCGTGAGCAGGCCAGAGAGTGCAGCTGATGCTGCTCTGATGGATGAAGATGCGGAGATGTAGGCGCAGGCGTTCTGGGAGGGTGAAGGGGCACCAGTGGCGTTTTCAACAAAGTCCTCTAGGAGATAGCGCAGCCTTAAACACAGCTGCTTCATAACACACATCCCAGGAGAAGGGACCCACTTCTTGTGTGTGTGTTCAGTC
>NC_063192.1:10640111-10647611 GCF_017589495.1 Alosa alosa
GGCAGGGAGACTCTGCAGGAACCATTGCAATTTTCACAAACAATCTAATCTTTTAAATCATTCCTCGCTGATATTTTTGTTTTCTGCTAGTGAATTGGAAAAAGCAACAGAAGTTCATTTTCTGAACTGTTGCTCTTCCCTCAGTTGAACTGATCCTGTTGCTCTTCCCTCAGTTGAACTGATCCTGTTCACTGACCGCTGTTGTTTGTTTGTTTGTTTGTGTTTGTGTGTGTTTTTGTTTTCCTCTCTGTATTTGTATGTTTGTTTTGGAATCTCTCCTTTGCCTTAGCTTCCTCAGGCTCAGCAGGTAAAACATCAGTGATCAACCTCCCCATCACTTGTGCAGGGTTTGAGCTCACAGTCATCAACGGACATTGTGCTTGTGTGTGTGTTGTCCATGCTCCATGTGGTAACAACTTTATGTCGCCAGAGGCACTACATGCTAAGCATCACCTGTGTGTGTGTGTGTGTGTGTGTGTGTGTGTGTGTGTGTGTGTGTGTGTGTGTGTGTGTGTGTGTGTGTGTGTGTGTGTGTGTGTGTGTGTGTGTGTGTGTGTGTGTGTGTGTGTAGTTGTGTGTGTTTGTGTGTACAGTATGTGTGTGTGTGTCAGCATGTTCTCATTCCTAAGCTCATGCTTTCGCTGTTTGGCCAGTGCACAGTCATGCGTGACCTTAGTAACGTGTGTGTGTGTGTGTGTGTGTGTGTGTGTGTGTGTGTGTGTGATCTGTGGCCATGGATGTTCTCAGTCTTCCGCTCAGTGGTCCATAGGGCAGATTGAAGCTCTGGCTTGTTTACTGGGCACGATGCAGCTTTGCAGCTTATTTGCTTTGTACAGTTTGTCCATGTGTGAATGCTATCTGACGGTCTTCTGCACATCAGCATGTTCTTCATTCCAGAAACATGCTTGTGTGTGCATTTCACAGTCACTCATTCAGTCACACACACACACACACACACACACACACACACACACACACTCATGAATGCATGCATGCACAAACACATGTACCACATACACTCTCATTTGCATACACAAACATACACTCAATATCACTCATTAATCATTCACATTTCTGCTGCGGTGCATATACTCCATTCTGTATCGGTGGTCAAGTATGAGCACTGTATATGTGCCCCTACTCGATACGTTTGTGTATATATGTGTGTTTTGTGTACACGTGTACTTTCAATGGTCTGTGCTTACACTGAAAGTGCTCACAGGCAGAAACAGGTCAATGCACTGACCCAATCTCTGCCCTTCCGCAGGACTACTACCACTACCACTACTACTCAGTGAATTATAATTGTGTTTTTGTGTGTGTGTGTCTGTGTGTGTGTGTCTGTGTGTGTGTGTCTGTGTGTGTGTGTGTTTGTGAGTGTGTGTTTGTGTGTGTGTGTGTTTGTGTGTGTGTGTGTGTGTGTGTGTGTGTGTGTGTGTGTGTGTGTGTGTGTGCGTCTGAAAAGAGCACTGACATGTAAGTAATGCAGCTATAGGGCATGTGCGGTGCCTTATGGAGCAGTGTGTTTGATAGTGCATACACTAAAGCTGACTATAAACCTGCCTGGGCCTGTTCAAAGGGTCAAATTTTTCACCTAAAGCACACTACACACTACCTCCCACATACACACACACACACACACACACCCCATACACAGACAGACACAGAGGGCACAGAGTTTTACATCACACACTTGATGGGATGGTGGTTTTATGAAACTAGAGCAACTATAGGAGCTAATTTCATACCATATGAAATGCATAACCATCCAATTACTTTCTCCCATATTACTCTTACTACCGTTCACCTTGATCCGCCAAGAATACGATTCACAGTATTTTGATATGCCACGCATCGGCGCTTCTTCCTGTTTACGACCTAGATCGGATCAGATCGGCGCCGTCTCCCCCTTCCCGTCGTGACTCAGAGTGGATGCCTATTGGACTTGCTGCTGGACTCCCATCCTGATATTTATCTCTCTTCGCCACTATGACTCAGAGACTCTGGTCCTAGTCTCTCTCTCTCTCTCTCTCTCTCTCTGTCTCTGTCTCTCTCTTTCATCAGCTCCTATTGCCTGGTGTACATCTCATTCTCTCTCTCTCTCTCTCTCTGTCTCTCTCTCTCTCTCTGTCTCTCTCTATCTCTCTCTCTCTCTGTCTGCTCTCAAATGGGTTTGTCCGCCTTTCCTCCTTAACGTTCAGGCCTGATCTCGTGGCGGGTGGGGTTGGAGATTTCAAGGCTGATCCGGATCTGCCTCCTCCTTCTCTCTCCTGGGGGCGGGTAGTGGTGGTGGTGGAGCTGCTGTGCTGGATGTGATGCTCAGAGTGGTGCTGGTGATGGTGGTGGTGATCTTGTCGATCGGAGTGTTCCAGAGGTTGCGTCGTCTCCCTGCGCTCGCTTGCCCGCCTCCACCCGTCTCTTCTGAAAGTCGTCCGCTGCCCAGGAGGTTCATCCATCATCCTGTGCCTCATCGGGCTTTGTTTTCCACAGCAAGGGATGAACTGACATTGGAGTGTGTGTGTGTGTGTGTGTGTGTGTGTGTGTGTGTGTGTGTGTGTGTGTGTGTGTGTGTGTGTGTGTTGTGTGTTTGTGTGTGAGTGTGTGTGTGTGTGTGTGTGTGTGTGTGTGTGTGTGTGTGTGTGTGTGTGTGTTTGTGTGCACGCAGTTGGGGATGGAAGAAAGGGGGCTGAGGGTAATTGGATTAAAAGGGCTGAATGCTGAGGTAGACCACAGAGAAGTGACCGCAGAGGTCGACCACTCATGTATGAAACTCAGGTATGAAAATCTCCTATAATGTATGCTTGCGCGTGTGCTTGAGCGTTGTTCACTGTGCTTACATCGAACATTCTGTCCAGCCTCTCAGAGGACACTGGCTTTTCATCTTTAAGCTGACTCGTCACGGGAACAGAGGTCGCCACGGGCACAGGAGCTCCATTTATCTCGGCGACCCAGATAGGCTCGGCGTGGCGGGTGGCAGGTGGCAGGTGAGTGGCCAGCGAGAGCGCGGGGACTGGCAGTGTCCCCTGGAGACCTGAGGGAGAGAGAGAGGAGGAGGAGGAGGAGCGGACGCTGCTGACAGGAGCCCACTCTCATCTCCACATCGGGAAGGAAACGAAAATGAAATGGCGGCCTCGGCCCTTTTCATGCCCCTCTGGGTTTCCTGGCTCTGCAACGACCCTTTGGACGCTCCGTGGGTCACATCATGAGTCTCCAACTTGATATCATTCTTTTTCCCCCTCTTTGTCCCTGTAAGTGATGCATACTGGTATAGCACACAGAATGTGTCGGCATTTATATGTGTGCCGTGTGTTGTGTGTGTGTGTGAATGTGTGTGTTTGTGTATATGGTTTTGTGTTTGTTTCTGTACAAGTTCATCTCACAAGCGTCTGTGCCACCAAATACACACAAAAACACTTTCACATCCACGTACACACTGCACTTTCAGTCATCGCTGTATTCCTCTCACGATACCTGCATCTGCTATTGATAGTTAGGCTCTAATTAGAGGCTTTCTCAGTCAATCCAACTCGGTCAATTTAGTGGAATGAATTTATATCATTCCCAATTGGCCTATTTCAACATTTTAGTTTAAACAAGCAGATGGAGAAAAACAGATGGAATGAAAGTAATATCTATTGCGTTGTGAAAATGGAACAGTTCTTTTGCGTAATGCATAAATTATAGTTCCTCTTTGATGATTCAGAAAACATTCAGAAAACATTTTTATCTGTCAGGCACACCTACAAAAACATGCACATGGTAGTTGTTAAAAAGGGCCATCTGTCTACAGGTGTATGGTAATTGTTGAGATCAGATTCAGAATCAGATTGAGTATGGGCCTGTGTGTATGTGTGTGTGTGTGTGTGCGTGTGTGAGAGAGAGAGAGAGAGAGAGAGAGAGTGTCCAGGCCCTCTCTCGTTTCGATCAGAGGGAGATAATGAATCTCTTTACCCCAGCCGCGTTTGTCATCAGCTGCTAATTACTCCGTCTCCCCAACAGCTGTGTGTCTGTGCTCCCCCTCACCTGAGCCCCCCGACTGTGATAAACCAAGCGTAACACACACACACACACACACACACACACACATTGTCATTGCTAGCGTTTCTCTTCATGTAACACATATTCCCTCTCACCCATCAGTACACAAAATAGAACATCGACTATATTTACATGCACTTTAGCATCCCGGTTTTGTATTTGCCCATGTAAACATCATATCCTGATTTCAGAACCCTACTAAATACTAAAGTGCATGTAAACACAGTCATTGTAAGCAACTGTGTCACAGACTCGGAGAGACAGAGTTTAATTCATTTATTTGTCATCCTTGAGGCCCCATCTTGGCCACGAAGGCCATTCCAGGTCAACATTACTGGTAATTGCACCACATCAGGTCTGTATAAATGACAGTGTGCAAAGTCATATACCTTGGGTAACAGTGGCGTAAAAATCCATGCACTCCATATAGACCAGTGGAACGTGATAGTGGAGAGAATAAGGACATTTATAGCATCTTATTTATGGAGGAGAGGGTGTCTCGTCTGACTGTCCTGAGTCCGTATCGATCAGTCGCCCCCCACTGGGACTATGCTGTGTTACCACCGTTATATCTGCCTGCGGATAGATCCACAACTCAGAGTGTTCTCCGCAGGCAAACAAACCAGCGTAGAGGTCAGCTGTGTACAGTCTCACAAGGACAAGAGTAAGTGCATTGACCTTAGAGGCGCTCTCTGGCAGGAACACCGTCAGGTGAGGGCATTGGTGGTGGATGGGTGGGGGCACAATGTGACACATTTGCGACGTGTATGCATACTGGGGAGTACATACAGTATATGAGCTCCTGTACTTGTATGTCTGTTTCTAATACACTGTGAAGCTGATCATACACTAAGCAACTTTTTCAGCAACGTTGCTGGGCAATGTTCCTGAGTGGTGTTGTTCTGACTGACACATTCCCTTCAATATTGAGCCACAATTACTTTTTCTGTTTTCAAGGCTTTCATGAACATCCAATCAGTAACCCGTCATGTGGTTGTCCAGCAACATTGCCCAAAAAGTTGCCCCATGTATCATCACCTTAACAGTAACGTACAGTGAAATAGAGGGCATCTCTCTATACTGTAGATATAATACATAGCACTTGTCTATAAAAGCAGTGAACGGTCTTTATTAACCAGTTACAGAGGGTTTGATTATCTATGTATCATAGCGGTGTTCCTGTTGTTTGGCATTAAAGCCTCCTGCAGCAATGAATCTGGTTTACAAGGAGTTTATAAGACAACCCACTTCAACTCATCTTAAAAAAAAAACTAAAAAAAAACTTGTTAGCTTTTTACCATAACAACCACTCTAGTGGCCTTGGTACTGAGGTTCAGAATGTATCCCTACATGCTGGTCAAAGAAACTCAGAAATCATTCAGTGGATGTGAAATAAAAACAACATCACTGAGCATCATATGAAGACATGTTTGGACCCCTACAGCATGCCACTTGTGAAGTATCCCCTAGCTCTTCAGAGGGAGTGCTGTGGAATCAGAGAGAGCTCAGGGGAGTCATGGTTGAGGTAATGTTGATGAAGCACTGTGGATCACAGGCTTCCTGCTTATATTTCATTTAGGGACCACAGAGGTCTGTTAGGACCTGTTTCTGCGTTGGCTCGTACCATCTGTCTTCATCTCTTCACCCCTGATCTGTCTATCCCTCCCTCCCTCCCTCTGTTCTTTTTTTCTTCAGATGGAGGACAGCGGGGGCCCTGTGATGATGACCACGGTAGCCATGCCGGTGTTCAGCACCAAGAATGAGACGGTGAGTCGCCACCAGCCCAGTCACTGCAATCATAGCAGATGAAAGGGGATTCACTGTTGTTTGTGACCCGAGAGCTCTTCCCTCAGCCACAGGCGGATTGTTCTTCATAACCCTCCACATGGCTCTTTGTGCTGGATGTAGGTTTTCTGCATGATCGCTGCTGCCATTGTGCTGAAATGTGACCCATGTCTGGTCTGATTGACAGAGGAACAGAGGCATCCTGCTGGGAGTGGTGGGCACCGATGTCCCTGTCTCGGAGCTGCTGAAGGCCATCCCCAAATGGAAGGTACTGACCCCTAGCCTAGAAATCCAGACGCACCCTAGGGGCAGCAAATCTAATTTGCTGCCCGGGCTAACTGACCCCCACATGAACAGGCACCGCATCAGACCACAACACCAGAGTACAAACACAGAGACATCACGTCTGTCACATGACAGCTCCCTGTTCAGCTAAATAAACGGCTCAACTGACTGGAGCTCTACCACAGCATTACAGGGAAGCTACACCGGGCATGTAACTGAAGCACTCCATTGGAACCGTGTTTTTTTTTTTCTTTTCGAACGTACGCGCCGCAGTCACGTCAGGTGTATACCTTTAATTAAAGTGGAAGCTAATAGTTGCAGCAGACGCAACACAAACGGAAAGCTTCAGTTACGCGCCTGGTGTACTGTAGCTTCCTTGTTACAGCTTCCCTGTTACAGCAGCGGCCTGCGTTGATTTAGTAAATAGCTTTAGTAAATAGATAAGGTAAGCAATGCTGGGTGATGCCCAAAGTATTGCATGTTAGAAATCGCTTAGCATTGCTTACCCTACCTTTAAATCATCAATCCCAAAGTTTACTTCGGACTAGGCTTGGCTTTATATTTAAATTGTCTTCATGTCGACCCTGTACTGTATGTCAAACACACATATTATATATTATATTATAAACACAGAACTGTCATCACTGACTGATTACACTGGAATTCTACCCATCTGCATATGTATGGCTCTGGTTGCTCAATATTGATTTATATGTACAAGTCTTGATCCTGCGCCTCGGCGGCATCTCGTCTGTCAGCAGTGGGGTTCCGAGAGCGTTTTGTTTTCCCTTTTGTCTGATTGCTTTTACGCTCCTTCTTAATGGAGCGCGCCAAGAGTGGCAGCAAAATTGTAGCGTTGATGCTCTGCTGACTGCGACCCACACCCAGAGGGTTTGTGTGTGTCTGTGGATCTGTTGTGTGTGTGGTGGGGTTGGAAGTTAATTTCTGAAATATCATTAAGAAGAGATGAGAAGGCTTTGTGCCAGAGTCTTTGTTTGACATTTGAAATGTGTTATTCAACAAAGCCCTCCCTGATGACGGCGCGTGTCAGGAAATGAATGTTGCACCCCGCTCGGCGCTTTGAACGATTGCCATCAAGGGGTCGACGTGGAAATCCCCCTCTATTCCTCAATGCACTTCCTCCCAGCTGAAAATTGCAATGAGCTTGATTGGGCCTCTGATATTAGATTGATAATAAAAAGACGTGTTTGATGTGATGTGCTGACTAGAGCTAGTGTGAAATGTGTTGTTTTTCTGCGTTTTCATGATTGTGTGTATGTTTGTGTTTACTTCTAGCTGGGCATCCATGGATATGCCTTTGCCATAACCAACAACGGCTACATCCTTACCCACCCAGACCTGAGACCATTGGTAAATATTTCACCCTTTAGC
>NC_063192.1:10650111-10652611 GCF_017589495.1 Alosa alosa
AAACAATGCTCCTGCCACCACCACAGTCTGCTGAAAGGGCTTTGCACAGCCCCTGAGCTTTCTTATGACACAGAGGGAGAGTTGTGTGCTGCTAGTCCCGGCTCCAGCCTGTAGGTACTGTAGCTCTGTTGCAATCCCAGCTATTCCCAAATATCTCTAATGGGCGCCACAGTCCGCTAAAACTGCAGCAGCAGGGGTCTGCACAGCCCTAGGGCCTCCAGCCTGACAGTAGTGCGGCACACTCTGCTACCGACAATTGATTATTTTCATTTCCGCTGTTTTCTAATGGCACCCTAAGTGTGTGGCACCCTTAAGCCTTCTTATGATCAGTAGCAGGAATGCGACCCTTTGTGCATGTTTGTGTGTGTGTTTGGTTTTGTGTTTCTGTGTCTGTGTTTATGTTTATGTGTGTGTCAGGTTAGCATAGTTCACCCATAAGCACCAGTCTCTATATTCCTGATGTTTCCCACAATGGACACTAGAGGGCAGTGTGTGACTGTGCAGGGGAGCCTTTGACTCCTTTAGCAGGATGGACGGCATATCCTGCATGGTGTGATTTTTAACAGCTGTCCCCTCAGTGGGCCTCCCCCCTCTGAAGAGTAAACATGAAGGTGAAGCAGTGTGTACAGTGACGCAAACAACATTTCACGATTAACACAGTACGATCTTTTTTTAATTACTGCCCCAATATCAGCCAATATCCAACATCAGCTCGTGCTGAAAAGCTTTGAGAGATCCATGATGACAAGTCTGCCAGATAGACTGCTCTTCCTCACTGATATCCCTACCTGAGATTAGCATGAGAATGAACAGAGTGCAGAGTGAGAGGATTGTGACGAGTGTGTTTGTCGTTCTCCATTGCCAGTATGAAGAGGGCAAGAAGAGGAAGAAGCCCAACTACAGCAGTGTGGATCTGTCGGAGGTGGAGTGGGAGGACAAGGAAGACATGGTGAGTTCAGCCCTTCACAGCTCTCAACAGTAGAAGTGCAGGTTTTTCAGATCTCCCAGAAGCATCAGTGGGGAGTAGAAATAAGGATCTCTGATCATTTAAGGATGTCTGATCACCCAGTTTATTGTATATTTTAACCATAGCTGTCATACAATCCAGTGACCTAATATTTCCCCACAATCTATCTGTATCCAAGATGTACATGCTGGTTTTAAACCATTTAAAACTGATGGATATGCTGTAAGTGAAATGTGACACACATTTTGTCATTTTCAGTTGCGAAATGCCATGGTGAACAGGAAGACTGGAACTTTCTCGATGGAGGTCAAGAAAACTATCGATAAAGGGGTAAGCAGAGCGAAGCAAAATGGCATAAAAAGCAGGGGAAAATGTAATTTTAAATGTAGCCATATAAAGTGACAGAGAGCACTCATAATTATCTTTAATGACGGCTTTATTGCGCTAAGTGCTTCAAAAGTGGCTGTGGAGTGTGTCAGTTGGAGTAGAAGTAGTGCTGGAGAGTTGCTGAGGATGTTTGTGTAGCGGAGAGAGCCATCCAAAGCCCTGCTGAGAGGAAGAATGAGTCCTCATGTCACAGCCCTCTCCCACTCCCCGCCATTACAACGTGTGTGTGTGTGTGTGTGTGTGTGTGTGTGTGTGTGTGTGTGTGTGTGTGTGTGTGTGTGTGTGTGTGTGTGTGTGTGTGTGTGTGTGTGCACTTACAGAGACGTGTTCTGGTTCTGCACAATGACTACTACTACACGGACATAAAGGGGACCCCCTTCAGGTAAAGTCTATGGATGTCTTTGTTTCACAGGAAATGGATAATTAAATGAATATTTTTCAGTCCTCACAACTTTATTTGGTTTTTGTAAGCATCCAGTTTCTCTGTCTGACACACACACACACACACACACACACACACACACACACACACACACACACACACACACACACACACACACACACACACACACAGTCAAGCAGTAAGATAGGAAGCAGTCCATTTTGAGTAGAAGTTAAAAGTTGACTGGTATTTAGCTGACACTATTAAAGTTGACTCCAGGCCGACCAATAGTCTGGCGGTGACATTGTTACTCCTCCATTGGTGTTTGTACCATGAATGTAGAGGTTGGGAGTAGCACACAGCACTTTTCACAGAGAAGATGATCTCCAAAGATGGGCCAGCAGAGTCACCTCCCGGGTCGTAACATGGCTTCACATAGCATGGTCTACGGGGCGCAATAGAGAATAAGAGGCTTTGTTAATGTCTGTTTGGTTCTCTCTGCAGTCTAGGGGTGGCCCTCTCCAGGGGACATGGGAAATATTTCTTCAGAGGGAGTGTCACCATAGAGGAAGGTAAGAGTCCCCACACAGCATTACACATAAGACACATACAGTACACATACACATACACATACACAAAGGGGAGGGGATCTAAAGATTTTAGAGTGGAACACACTAGAATCTTTTGTCTAAATGCTGCTGTTTTTCTATATGTCCAACTTTCTGACAGTCTCACTTTCACTCTAGCCCCATATAAAAGTGTTT
>NC_063192.1:10655111-10660111 GCF_017589495.1 Alosa alosa
TGTCCTTGTGTTTCTGTTTGTGTATTTATCGTGTGTGTTTGTGACCTGCAGGACCTACTGCAACACAGACGAGCACCCTGAGCATCGTTACCTGTCCCAGACTGAAGCCATCAAGCTCTACCTCAGTGGCCGAGAGCCACACCTCAAGTGTGAGTACAGCCGGATTATACGGTAGTCTTTAGTTATACTGACTACACTCACTCAGTCAACAACTTACTCATTCAACCACTTATTCACTCACCCACTCACTCACTCACTCACTCACTTATTGACTCACTCACTCACTCACTCACTCACTTATTGACTCACTCACTCACTCACTCTCCCACTCACTCACTCACTCACTCACTCACTCACTCTCCCACTCACTCACTCACTCACCCACTCACTCAATCTTTGACTCTCACACTTCTTTTCTCTTCTCGTCTTGGACTCACTCACTGACTTGCATAACAAGTCACTGTCATACTCATATCCAGCTATCTCAATACCTTTTGATATCCAATATCATTTCATTCACTTCAGCTGCACTCGCACTAACATACACAATAACTCACTCACTCAGTCACTCACTCAGTCACTCACTCCCTCACTCACTCACTCACTCACTCACTCACTCACTCACTCACTCACTCAGTAACTGCATTACATAGTCTAATCTCATGCATTTCTCCTCACTCTTTCTATTGATGTAGGTTGCGTTGGTTTGTTTTCTGATGCTATTGTTGTGTTCCTGGTTGTTGTTGTTGTCATAGGTGACAAGGAGCTGATTCAGGAGGTGCTGTTTGATGCTGTGGTAACGGCTCCCCTGGAGGCATACTGGACAAGCCTGGCTCTCAACAAATCAGAGTATGCACTCGGATTCTTTCTTTCATCTCTCCTTCATTTGTCTTGTTCATGCTTTTGTCTCTCTTTCTTTCTTTCTTTCTTTCTTTCTTTCTTTCTTTCAGTCTTTTATTTATTTTTTTTCAGTGTTTTCTTTCAGTTCCTCTTCCTGCAGTTTTCAGTCTCTCTATCTCCTCCTCTCTGTTCCTCATCTTTGTTGTTCACTTCCACTCTCATGTTTCGTGTGCAACACAAACCCTCATTCACATTTTTTTCCACTTGGTTGCAGGAACTCTGACAAGGGGGTGGAGATCGCCTACCTGGGCACTCGGACCGGCCTATCGCGGATAAACTTGTTTGTGGTGCCTGATCAGCTGAGCAGTCCGTAAGTAGCGGGTTGGTGGGTGTTTATGTGTCTGGTAGATACCTCTGTGAATGTATAGATTTTGGGGAGTGTTAAATGAAGTTGAATAATGGTTGTGTTGTGTGTGTGTGTGTGTGTGTGTGTGTGTGTGTGTGTGTGGTTGTGTGTGTGTGTTATAAGAGACTTCCTGACAGCTGAAGATAAAGAGGGAGTGTTTACAGCCGACCACTTCCCTCTGTGGTACAAGAGGGCTGCAGAGCAAGTGCCAGGCACCTTCGTCTACTCTTTACCTTTCAACGCAGGTAAGCACACACACACACACACACACACACACACACACACACACACACACACACACACATACATTATGCACACACACATACAGTATACACACACACATACATACACACATTTAGACAGATACCTTTAAGCATCCTCACACACATAGACTCAAAGTACCACACTAAAGAAATGCACAGTCACAAAAACAACACACACGCATACAGACACAAGGATATTGTAGGACACACACACACACACACACACACACACACACACACACACACACACACTCCCACACACTACCACACTCCCACAAGTCATTTTTCATTCACCTCTCAGAAAATATATCATGCTTCACAATTCCCCCAGTCCAAGTGAACACATATCTCAAATCTCCCTCTTTGGTTCGGTATGTGGAAACGTATCAACACAAATACAACACCTCTGAGACAGCTTAGAGTGTTCTCTCTGTCCTCCTCCTCCTTCTCTCTTTTGTCTTCCCTCCTTCCTTTCTCTCTCTCTCATTCTCTTGTTTTCTTTCTTTCATAGTCTCTCTCTCTCTTTTTTCCCTTTATTTCTGTCTCTCTCTGTCTCCATCCCTGTGGGTTTTGTAAATGTCAGAAGGCTGTGCTGTGCTGTGTGCAGCTCTGTGGCTGTGGAGCCAGTTATCTGATTAGGGGGAGATAGCAGCAGCGGACGGGTGGCTCCTCTCCCTCTCTGTCCCTTTCTTTTTTCTCTCCCTCTCCCTCTCTCTGTCTCTCTCTCCCTCTCTCTCCCTCTTAGGGGCCTAAGTGGCCCACGGCTCAGCACTTTTCCTTCGGCCACTTCAGGGGATTACCTCAAAAAGCCAGCAGTGCAAGACTTAGAGGAGGAACCATTTGGGGTGTTGAGCGTGTGCGTGTGTGTGTGTGTGTGTGTGTGTGTGTGTATGTGTGTGTGAGTGTGGTATGGTGTGATGTGGTAACGTTTTTTTTTTTGGGGGGGGGTGATTAGATGGAGATTAGAATGGACGTTCTGCGGAGGAGAAAGTCTTCCATGGTCAGTCACATGTAGGCTTATCTCCATCAAGGCCACGCAGTAATTAATAGACCGCTTGAACGAGTGAGAGGGGGAGAAGGACAAGAGAAGATGGAGGATAAAGGGATTTAAATGGAGGAGAATGTTTCAGTCCCCCCCACCTTTTTTTCCACTCTCTCTCTCTCTCTTTCTCTCTCTCTCCCTCTCTCTTTCTCCCTCTCTTTCTCCTCCACGTCCTGTTTTCCCAGTCGATATTCCAATGTAAACAGGAGAAGTGGGATTGAGATGGAGTGTGAGAGAGAGAGAGAGGAGGGGGTGGCAGTGCTGGGAGAGGACGGGATCGGTTTAGGACAAGGTCCGCAGCGTCTCCTCCGCACCGGTGATTGATGGGCCTCCTCTGCTTTTGAAGTGGTGTGGCTCTCTCTCTCTCTGTGTGTGTAGGGCATAGGAATACTTCACGGGAATGGAAATCACAAGGCATGGGAGCAGAGTCAGCACAGGAGGATTCTGATCCCGTTGCACTGTATCTTTTGGTGCATTTGTCTGTTTACATTCCCTCTATGTGTGTATATGTGTGTGTGTGTGTGTGTGTGTGTGTATGTGTGTGTGTGTGTGTGTGTGTGTGTGTGTGTGTGTGTGTGTGTGTGTGTGTGTGTGTGTGTGGGTGGTATGTGTGAGCATTTGTGTGTGTGTGTGTGGGTGTGGGTGTGTGAGCATTCGTGTGTGTGTGGGTGTGGGTGTGTGTTGGAGTCAAAGTGGATTAATACTTGGCTCATCACCCAAGTATTATCATACTATTCACTATGATTATGATGTATAACCAGTGGGGTCCAATGGTGAACTCACCTTGACTGGAGCGACTGCTGGAATGTACTGTAGAACAGACCCCTGTGGCTGTGTGGCAGCTCCTAATCTGGGAAAACAACGCCCCCTCATGGCCACCAGTGGAATCACAACTCAACCAGAGACTTTCCACAAGTCAGTCCAAGAAAAGAGAGAGAGAGATGAAGAGAGGGATAGAAAGAGAGAAACAGAGACAAACGGAGAGAGAAGGAGAGAAAGAGAGAGCTGATAAAAATGCAGGGAGGTGTGAGATGTATCGGATGTATCACTGGACTGGGTGCTCCACTTGAGTTCTCCTCTGCCCGGAATGTTCAGTGTGTGTTTGACCTCTGGTGTGAAACGCTCTGCTAGCACCACTGGAGCCACCTGGAGTCTCCTTGCATTGCCATCACTCGCAGCGATGCCAGACCCTCCACACACACACACACATATATATATATACACACACACACACACACACACACACACACACACACACACACACACACACACACACACGTACTGTATACACACACACACTGTTTCTGGGTCAGCTCAAATACGCCCGTTTTTTTCCACCACAGCTCCACTCCTCTTGTGAGCCAGCAGGGCCCCCCCACCATCTCCCCATTAGAGGGGTTTGTTTACAGCGGTTGGCATATTACAACCAAACACTTCAAACGCTCTGTGTTATGCTAATATGACATTTGGTGTTTTCCCAAACAGTGCCATTCCAGACATATCTGTGGCACACACTGAGACTTTGAGCTCACCCGGCGCTTCTCTAAGTTTTTCGACCCAGGCTCGGCTCGGCTCACCAGCTGGGCGTCTGATGCTCATGTTACTTATAGAATGTCAGTGGCCCGAAGCGCTAAGCTCATCTTCAAGACCAAAGCTAGTTGTGCTTTGATTTAGGCATTATGATATTTGGTATTGTAATAAATCATAGAAGTGGCTCAGAATCAATCTCAATTATTAGTATTATTTCATACAGTATATGCATTGAATCTGTTGAATCTGTTGAATACTGTTGAATACTAGTGCGGTATTCCTTGTGATTTCCATCCCACTTTATGCTGGAGGGCAAGTCAGCATTCAATCAATTTTCATTGTATTTTTATAAAAACTTTCCTTTTTGCTGTCTTGTTTTCCCTTTATCTTCCTTATTTCCTTGCTTGCCTTGCATCTATCTGATCTCTCTGAAATCCCCTCTGTGTGTTTTTCTTACTTTCATCTCCTCCCACCTATTCCTTTTCCCCCCTTTATACATTTGTTTTGTCTTTGACTTGATGGCAGGGCTAGGTCAAAGTAATTATGTTTTATGCTTTATGCTTTATGCTTTTTATGCTTTGAAAAGTGCTCTTGTCTTCTTTGGTGGTTTAATAAAGAAGCATCAAAGCTCTCCCTTTTTCATGGTACTCCCCCTTTCCACCCACTAACCCTCCTCTCACTTTCTCTCTCTCTCTCTGCCCTGCTCTTTCTTCCTTTATTTCCCTCTCTCTTTCTCTGCATCCCTTCGCTTTCTCTCTCTGATTAGTGCTGGACAGTGTTTTGGCCCGCATGCTTGATTTCTGAGGTTTGAAATGGGATCCGTCGGGGTGAGGACTCTCCACCTCCCCCTCTCTGTCTGTCTCTCTCTCTTTCCCTCTCTCACTCTTTCTCTCTCTGTTTCTCTCACTCCTTTCTCTCT
>NC_063192.1:10665111-10672611 GCF_017589495.1 Alosa alosa
CTGTGGTCAAGTCAAACCAAGGCATGGGCAGAAATTCCACACTAAAAAAATCCAAATAAGATTTCTTCCCATTCTGTCCCATTTAATTCTCAGTACCCAGTATTGCTTAACGAGACAGTGTTAGTCTTTTGCGGAAAGTCATAGACTAAAGATGTTATTGCTAAAACAGTTGCTCTACTCGGTTGCGAACGAACAGGAACAAACGACAAATGATATACTCATTTACACACAGTTAACACGCACACAACACACGGCACACACACACACATGTTCTCTCTCTCTCACACACACACACACACGATCACATACATTTGTACACAAACACACATAGAGATGCAGACAAATGCAAACACACAGATCCTCCCAAATGCAAACACGAAGAAATGCCCACACTCGGTCTTCCAGTGTACCCCAATCATACACATCACTGACCTCTGAGGCTTAGGCTATCCCAGATAGACACACCTTATAGAAACCTAAAATATACACACCCCTGCTTATGACACACAGGAATACAAGATATGCACAGTTAGCAGCTGCCTACTTTCCCAGTCAAACCCTGATAGGCCCATTTTACACACACAAAAAAAAAAAAGTCCACTTGACTAATAAATGACACTCAAACAACCAGCAAAAAAAGAGAAGGAAACAAAATAAAAACAATCTGACCACTACCACGGCAGATATGTACATAATGCCTTTTGTGCTTTAAAAGTGAACGGGTTCATCGTTTTGGGTCTGTCGTCATGGAAGTCACTGATATGTTTTCTATGGATCTTTGGCCGACACCGCACACAGCACATATGTCAAAATCCATTTCACATTTTCAAACTCCAGTCCAGTGAGGGTCCACATGTCCCAGCATCCCGGGAATCCGCCAGAGGCCTGCACTGTATGTATTAAAGGGGCAAAGACGAGGAGCAAAGGGGCGAAGTGTGTGTGCAAGGTTTGGTTAGTTGCCAGACTGCTCAGCACCAAGTCCAGTCCTATCTGCAGTCTAAAAAAATGCAGGCATGGGTGAGTGCCTTGATGCTGTGTGTGTGTGTTTGTTTGTGTGTTGTACTTGGCTCTGTTGTGTTTGGAGTTTTCAGAGTTCTTATATATGTATAATTAGGAAGTGTGTGTGTGCTTTTGTTGGCATATCCAGTGGAAAAGGTATATGTTCAAAATGTACATGTGTGTATTTCTGTGTGTGTGCAGGTTATTTTGGTCATGTTCTGCCTGTTGTGTGTGTGTGTGTGTGTGTGTGTGTGTGTGTGTGTGTGTGTGTTTCATCCATTATTGGAAGTAACCAAGTAGCCACGTTTGGAGAAGAAGGTGTCGTACAGTATGTACCCATAACATCTGCTGCACTCTTGTTTTATTATTGTCAACAGAGTCATATGATTGAATCATGTCTGAACAGTGTTTGCACCTTTCAAATGTATGTCCTGTATAATATATATATATAATAATTCTGAATTGTGGACACAAATAAAGAAGTAAATGTGTGAATATTGTGTGTGTGTGTGTGTGTGTGTGTGTGTGTGTGTGTGTGCTTGATGGCAACAGGTCTCACATTTGTGTCAGCGTCTTTGCATCGTCTGCTCACAGGACTCCAGTCACATCCCACCGCCTTTGCGTTACGACATTACATGCGTGCCCACGCACACACGCGCACTCTCGCTCAGGCTATGGTATTCTCCAGCGGTTCCTTCTCGTCGGCCGTGCCCGTCTTCTCCTTCTCCTTGTCGGGCAGGGACACGGCGGCGGCCGCTGCCCGCTCCTCGGCTTTCTTCAGGTCGCGCTGGTAGCGCGCCATGATGGCCGCGTAGGCGCAGCCGTAAACGGCCGCCGCTAGCATCATCAGGCACACGATGCCGCACACCACGCCGGTAATCACCACCGTGGCGATGGCGTGCCGCAGGTTGACCGGACGCGGCCGCTGCTTGGGCTCACACTCGGGTAGCGAGCTGCCACCCCCCTCTCCTCCGCCACCCCCGAGCTCCGGCAGGTGCAGGTGGTCATCGCGGTGCCGGTGCTCTGACTCGAGGTGGCGCAGGTTGGCGAACAGGTAGTGGTAGCTGGTGGCCATGCAGGAGTGGAAGAGCTCGTATGGGACCTGCTGTAGGTCCTTGTCTTTCATGGCATCAGGCTGGGTGCAGGTGACCTCGTCTACCACACCACCTACAGTATAGGATTGGTCCACGGATAGAAAGAGAAATACATGAAACATGAATTGTTATTAGCACATTATGAAAGTAATTCTGTATGCAGAATTTAGATATTTTAAATATTTGAATATAGGAAAATATAAGTAAATGTTAGTAAAATTAGTTTGTGAAAGTAAAGTATTGTGTTTTATCTGGTGTTGACAATGAGTTCCATTGACACTGATTTGTATTGTTTTTAAAGCATATTCAACAGTAATATGTTCCCAATGAGTCTGTGCACAGTCAGACTCCATGTGGTTTTGCAGTCTATCTCAGGTGCATTGTTTGGAGGGTGTTTCTGCTCTGCCACAGACAGAACCACAACCATAACCATAAACACAGCAGTGCCCTCACACCTGAGCACCGTGAGCAGGGAATACACTTCACAGAGGGCCACATGCTGCATTGTTTGTGTTGTATTGTATTGTAGTGGCTGTCAATGCATGCACAGTCAGACACAGGAACCTGACAGGTAGCCTCTGTCTCCCCCCGCGGTCCACACGCAGACCACACCAGCTGCTCCCGCACCAGGAGGTTCCAGCCAGCCGTGTGTGTGTGTGTGTGTGTGTGTGTGTGTGTGTATGTCTGTGTGATCTCCTCCTCTTCTGTAATTAGGCCTGAGTGGAGCGGATACACACGCAGCTGTTTAGCAGCTCGCTGATCTCGTTCTGATGCTAATAAATGTCAATTACCTGAGGAGAGCTAACGAGACGTTAACATCTACAGGTCTCGTCAGGCACCCCGCCGAGAGTATGCTCATCAAGGCCAGTTTTTATTGTGATGAGGCCGGGAGAGCAGTCACAACACTTCTTTATTTCATCTTCACTCATTTCTTTTCTTTTCTTTCTGTCTTTGTCTTCCTTTCTTTCTTTTGTCTTTTCATCCTCTCTTTCTCTCTTTCTCTCCTGGATTTTATTTTCTATTTTCTCACCTACTCTATTTCCTCACCTACTCTCTCTCTCTCTCTTTCTCTGTCATTCAGTCGTTCGCTCCTTTCACCTCCTCCCTTGTCCTCTCTTTTATCCATCTGCTTCTCGCGTGTGTTCTTTTCGTGCACTGGCCTGGATGGTTTCAAAAACGTGCCATTTGAATTTCGAACGGCGAGGACCTGTGCTGTGAATTGAGGTCAGTGGCATGGTGGTGAGGCAAGAGCAGCGGTGTTCCTCGCTCGAAGCAGGACGCTGCTGGGAAAAGTCCGTCAAGTGAGGTCCCCAATGTCGCAGGGGAGATTTTAGTGTTTTCTCCGATGTGTGTACACACTCACTCACACACACACAGATACACACACACACTTACAACAACCTACACAGCTAATTTGTTGAATTAATGAATTTCATATTGTTGCATTTCTTAGCCCCGAATGCTTCACGGTCTGTTTGCTGGTAACGATTTAATGTAGCCATGGGACGCTTGCTCTGGTGCCTGTCTAATAGGTCTATTTATACGCTTGTGAAGACGAATGAAGATGGCTCGTTGGGAGATTGGGCCACTGAGCACATGCAGTTGGCTGACTTTGGTCTGTCTCTCATTGTTTTGTGGGAGGCCTTTACCCTTCAGATCTGCTTAAGGCAAATGGCTGATCTAAGATTCCTGTTGTGGATTTCAATTAATCTGCATATGATGATGGGGTCAGAGTGTGCTGTTGAATTTGACTGTAGGGCTTGTGCAGTGTATAATGTGTGTGTGTGTGTGTGTGTGTGTGCAGTGCGCGATAAGGCGAGCGTTAAGCGTGTCGTGTGCGTTAAGCGTGTGTGTGTGTGTGTGTGTGTGTGTTTGTGTGTGTGTGTGTGTATGTGTGTGTGTGTGTGTGTGTTTGTGTCTCTAGAAGGAACAGCTGTGACAGCGTTCATATTACTCATCTGATAAAAATAATATTAATAATGCTGCAGCCCCTCTACCCCCTTTCTTTCTTTCAACCACTCATCTCTCTCTCCTTTCTCTCTTTCTCTCTCTCCTCTCTCTCTCTCCTCTCTCTTTCTCTCTCTCCCCCTCCGTCAGCTAATTGGACAGCATTTTTAGCTGCTTTAATCCCGATCGCCTCTCTTGCTGTGGGGGCTGGGACCAAAGCCACTGCATTTTCAAATTGCATTACACTGCCTGACAGGATATTCTTTCTCTTGCTGTTTCTCTCTCTCTCTCTCTCTCTCTCTCTCTCTCTTTTCCCCTTGCATATCCCCTCTCACTCCCCTCTACCCTCTTTTCTATGTTTATTTCTGTGCATTTCTTTTTATGAGCAGCTGCATTGGACTTTTTCACTTTAAGCCGCAATGGCTTCGTCCTCCTCTGGAGTGGCCATGACTGATGACATTCACACCTCAGTGCCCACCACATCCAGCCAATCACGCCACGCTCCTCTCGTGCTCACCCACCCGCCATCTTGGCTCTCATTTCCCTCAGAGGTGAGCTGTAGCAGTGCCATCAAAAACCAGGTCAACTTCACAGTGCTACTAAGCAATATAAAGGCTAGCGCTGATGCTAAGGAAAAGCAACACAGACCAGGATGCCTGATCAGTAACATGGAGAAATGAAGCTGATTAAGGACGAGATTAGACAGGGGGCAGTTTGCTATGTTTATGTTTTAATAAAAACACAAATGGCGTTTTTTCGTTGAAGTTTTTTTTTTTTTTCAATTCAAGGCGCTCAAGGCGCCTCTACAAAAACGTGAGGCGTAGCAGGTGCACAAAACGTGGGGTGCCCAACAGCATTCTGTCCTGTGGTGTCCTGTCACAAATGGAGGACAGTGCTCTCATCCTCAGGGCTACAAAGACCAGGGCTTGAAAACGAAATAATTTTTCAAACGTTCCGTTCCGAACGGTTCAGGTAGGCCTATGTTTAACGTTTTCGTTCTTGCATGCGTTCCGCCACCAACATATCGGTCCTGAACCGGTTCGGAACGCAAAATATCGTTCGTTCTTAAAGTTCCGGCAGTGTTTGGCGGGCCTATCAAGTCTATTTTTGTGGACTTTACCTTAGAATAGACATACTCATTATTTCCCCTTGATTTAGCCTATATCGTAGCTATGCCCAAAAATAATAAATCACAGGCGGCATCCAAAAACATTCAGATGGGCTATCCATCCCATAGCCTACAGACTTACTGTAGGCCTAACCTATGCCTATAAATAATTTCTTATCAAAAATATTTCTGGATACGTGCTAAACTCCTTACCTGGTTGTAGCCTAAGTTTTATCCATATGGAGATCTTAAAAGGCTTGCGCTATAATTCCAACCCTGTTTATAAACGAACCTGTCTGTTGCTGACAAGGCCTATCTCAAATTTCCCGTTTAACTCTTCTACATAGAATAGGCTATAATTGCGCAAACATTTCAAATGAAATGACTTTAAAACGACAAGGCGTGGACAGGCAAAATAGGCTATTACGCATAGGCTACAAGCAATTTCCAAATCAGTTTCAGTAGCCTATGCTACGAGCTGGCCTAAGATCCGAAGTGGCAGACGGATAGGTTACATTACAACAGCAAGACAAAATATACACATTTGGACCAAAGGTCCATTTATTCGTTTTTTTTTTTTTTCAAACTGCAGAAATCAAATTATTAGGCTGTTCGCCTACATAGCGGCTTGTTAGCTCACAATAACAGTGTAGATGCGGGCTTGTTTTTCGCACAACCGGAAATAGTCTCCCTGACATAGGATATGCTTTTGTGAAATTTTATAAAATATATAGAGAACGAAAAAAAAAAACGTTATTAACCGGTTTTGTGGATTTCAGAATAACGTTTCTGTTCCGGAACAGTTGAAGACCATTTTGTTTTCGTTTCCGTTTCCGCTCCTCGTAAAATTCTGTAAAATTCCGTTCGTTTTCGGTTTTCGTTTTCGTTCCTTAAACCGGTTCGGAGCCCTGACAAAGACTTTTAACAGCAACCTCTAGTCCAATGGATGGGGGCTTAGATCATTCACATTGAACATTCATTCTTGATTGCTGATCATGGTGATGGTAAAAAAGTACACTGTAATTTATGGATATTCTGCCCTTACTCAGGCTAGCTGACTTTGGTGTGTGTGTGTGTGAGCCCTAATACACACAGAAGTTGACTGCTGGCCCATATTCTGTTGCTCCTCAATGGTTTATACCTGTGTCATGTTTTAGCACATGCTGTGGGTTTTTAGCCTGCTGTGATGATAAAGTGTTGTTGACATTTGCTGTGATATCCATCAGGTGATGGCAACCTGCTTGTGTCCTGATAAAGCACTGAACCCCCAACAGTGCATGCCCAAGAGGAAATCTCAGCAAGCAAAGGATGACAGAAAAACACTGCTAGCCATAACTGACGTATCAGTGTTAGCGTGCTTAGGTATCAGTTCTGGCTTGTGCATAGCTTTCAACGCTGTCATGCTTTCCCCACTGGCCCCGTCAGCTTGTCCAATGTCCTGTGCCTTTGAAGTGGGTCTATTTAAAAAGCTGGAGCGGGAGCGGGAGCGGCAGCGCCAGCCCTGACCCCTGTGTAATCCAAGGGTCACGTCACGCATGTCTCTGCTGCGGCTCCGTGCCAAGCCATGAAGAGGAGGATCTCAGAACCTCTCTAGAGGCTGATCAGCCCCCGGTGGTGTCAGAAACAAACCCCATAGTCTGCCTCAGATTCTCTCCAGAACCAGTTCTGTATGTCCCTCCCTTTCCGCTATCTATCTCTCTCTTTCTCTCTTTCACACTCTCTCTCTCTCTCAGGGATTGGCAGCAAGCTATCTTTTAGCACTTGCATCTTTCCGAGTGGCATCACTAATCTTTATATAGAATGAGAAGTTTTGGGATCTCGGGTATTACTGTATATTCATATTGCCCTTTTCGTGCCTCTTAACATGTTGTTCGGTCTGGAGGCCGCTGGGCAAAGTTGCGCCTACCATCCCACTCATGACAAAACCGATCGATTGATACCACCTACGGCCGAAGCCTGCACACATCCAGACAGATTCAGCAGAACCAACTCACATGCTCACGCCTAACAGTGCTGCTCAACTCAGACATGGACTCTTTTCCCTCTCTGCATCTCCCAGGGAGACAGCCAGCCACTGAAAGAGGCTAATTGGAGCAAATTTTGACCTTGCACAAAAAGCACTCCCCTAAACTTCCCTACTAATCGGAACAGAATCTTTTAGCTTGTACAAAACGGTGCCAAACTTTGAATCCACTTTGAAGTGCCACACACTTTGCAGATCCTGTACCCTCTCCTATGAGTATTGCTTCACTTAGTGTACTATTTTTGCTCAGTGAGCTTACACAGCTCAGTGTACTTGCAGGTTAGCTCAGTGTACTGTAAGTCCATTTCAAGATTATCTGAATTTTCCAC